>NC_134353.1:844305428-844555428 GCF_048569485.1 Anomaloglossus baeobatrachus
CCAGTAATCGACTCATCTTCATTGGATTTTCCTTCCTCTACACATGATAGGAGATCTGGGCCGGCGACATTTCTTTCACCGTGTGAGACAGGAGTTACATTTTTTAACTCTTCTTCATTTAGGCAAACAGAAGGTGAAGGTTCCTCAAGACAACCGCCATAGGGCTGCTTCGCTGGAGCTGCGAAGTCTGGCTGCAGGTAGAAGTCCCCTGAAGAAAGACCACTTTGGTTTGGGCTGAGATGTGCGCCACCGGTCTGGCAACTTTCCAACTCGTCTGTATGAAAAAGTAAGAATGTAAATATGTTACACAGAGCTCCATGTTTATATATACACATCGATCTATTACTATTCTATGTGGGGGAAACACTTCTCTGCTCCTGCTGTAGACCCCACACTAAATACACAGCCATACAATAGTTATGCCCCTGTCTTATTACACATCAATGTATATAATACCTGTATAAACTTCCCATTCTGATGGGGTTAGAGGTTTACACAGAGATGATCGGATTCCTGCAGAACAGGTCGGTCATACACTCAACCTTCAGAAGTGTTCTCCTGAGTCAGTCACTGAATGGCTTCCTCTGTCATCACTGTATCCCCAGCCCATAAAGTGATGTCATAGTGCTAGAATATAATAATCACTATATAACTGCTTATACTGATAATACACTATATAACTGAGGGTCGCACCTATCAGACCCTCACTGATCCAAAAAATGAAGTTGATTAAAGGGAATCGGTCAGCAGGTTTTTGCTATGTAGGCTAAAGTCAGCATGCTGCAAGGATTAACACAGAGTTCAGGGATGCCTGTTTTGTCACAGTCAGATATTTTGTTTATTTGCGATGTTTGTATAAGCAGCATGACCCATATCATTACAGGACTGGAAACTCATGCATGGCAGTCAGACACGCCCCCTGCTGTGATTGACACCTCACTGTCAATGTACAATCTCTATTGAGAGCCTGGTGTGGGCGGAGGCAGCTCTCTCAACTCAGCTACATAACTAAACCTAAAAATTCCAATTGTGTCAGAATGGCTGCAGCCAGTAATCTAAGTGATACACTGTTGGATTCAGGATCTCGTTGCCTACATTATGCTGCTCTCAGATGAAGTAGCAAAAACCTGCTGACAGATTTTTCTTTAAGTCCTGATGCTTCTTTCTAACATTTCCCTGCACAGAAAAGCCCTTCCCTCCATTACACATGGGTGCGGCAACACAACTTCATTTGAACTGTCATCTGCTGCACATGGCGGCCAAAAAAGGCACAAAAGCAGCCACCGCAGTCACCACAGCAGACTTTATTTTCAAGATCAGGGTGGTTAGAGAAGACAGACGCTCTTCAATCATAAAGTGATGGCATACCCTAATTGAGTTGGTGCAAATCGATCTGCAAGACACGGCCATCGGCTATGGCAGAAATCTGTGGTCATTGGATGGGAGCCGCAAGAACCGCCTCTTATCAGACAGCACCCGCATCTCTTTGGTCAGCTGTTGTGGCGTAACATCACGTGTGTGTCACGCCAAAATGGAGACATCACGCCATGCCAGCTAGGATAAAGGTAGGCCGCAGTTCTTGGGGTCCTCGGCTATCGACTAAAATCAGAGATGTGACTGATGGACCTGGTCCTGCTAATTGATTTGCAGCAACTTTACATCCTAAATATTGACCCTCATTTTATGAGATTTATGAATCAACAGTACAAGTGAACTAAATAAACTTTGTCATGTATCTTAGTGGAGCTATAGGAGACTTGTCTCAAGCACTGATTAGTCACTCAAAAACTACACGTCAGTCCACAAGTCTGTCTACATTGAGGGATCAAATGTCAGCAAGTCTACAGAGAGGGAAGGGGAAAGTAGCCGGGCGAAAATGTCAGACTGCACAAAGAAAAACTGCTGCAGTATCTTGCACAGAGAGGAAAGTATAAGACGACCTCCTTTACTGGTGGTGGCCAATATTCTTGTTCTTCGTAGCAAGTACACAAACGCATACAAAAAAATTGGAAAAGATGACAGGAGGTGCCCTCTTGACAAAGGAACACTTGGGGCAGATTTCTGAAAAACTGTCTTTTTTACACATAGCAGCCAAACACAGTGAAGCTTCCACATTTCAAGAGCAGAATACAAAATAAAAGCTGCCATGTGATTGGTTGCTTTTGTAAACAAAGTGCGCTGCTCCGATCCTCTCCTGCATCATATGACCACAGGTCAACAGAGTGCGCTGCTCCGGTCCTCTCCTGCATCATATGACCACAGGTCAACAGAGTGCGCTGCTCCGGTCCTCTCCTGCATCATATGACCACAGGTCAACAGAGTGCGCTGCTCTGGTCCTCTCCTGCATCAAATGACCACAGGTCAACAGAGTGCGCTGCTCCAGTCCTCTCCTGCATCATATGACCACAGGTCAACAGAGTGCGCTGCTCTGGTCCTCTCCTGCATCAAATGACCACAGGTCAACAGAGTGCGCTGCTCCAGTCCTCTCCTGCATCATATGACCACAGGTCAACAGAGTGCGCTGCTCCGGTCCTCTCCTGCATCAAATGACCACAGGTCAACAGAGTGCGCTGCTCCAGTCCTCTCCTGCATCATATAACCACAGGTCAACATAGTGCGCTGCTCCAGTCCTCTCCTGCATCATATGACCACAGGTCAACAGAGTGCGCTGCTCCGGTCCTCTCCTGCATCAAATGACCACAGGTCAACAGAGTGCGCTGCTCCGGTCTTCTCCTGCATCAAATGACCACAGGTCAACAGAGTGCGCTGCTCCGGTCTTCTCCTGCATCAAATGACCACAGGTCAACAGAGTGCGCTGCTCCGGTCTTCTCCTGCATCAAATGACCACAGGTCAACAGAGTGCGCTGCTCCGGTCTTCTCCTGCATCATATGACAACAGTTCTCTTTCGCTGGCTCTTATCACCTTCGGACACACAGCAAACACTGGAGTGATACAGGCAGTCACAACTGCAATCACGTACGTTGTCCAGGAGGGGGCAGGAGCAGAGGTGGCAGAAGCCAGCGACTAGCAAGTACTTTAGTACACACACTGAACATACCATTACTGATCAATAATGGATTCTGAAACAAAAAAACAAAACAAAACCCTGGAGTGGTGCTTTAATAAATCTCCCCAATCATACCCTTATAATAGTGTAAAATAATTAGGAAAGAGGATTATATAACACGTAAAATTAGTGATCAGCGTTTTCTAGACTTTTAAAACCGACCCAAGAATATACTAAAGCAGATCAAAAATGAGAATAAATCTCACACAAAAAAGAAAGAAATAATAAAGCAAGACTAAAATGTTTTACCATTCCTGCTAATGCTGACTTCTCGGCGATAAAGAAAATAAATATTGGAAAAAGACTGGACGTTCTTGCTCAGAATGTGGTGTTTGACGAGGGATAACGTGGCATCTTCAGCCATCAATGTCAGGAGAATGCAGATCATGCAGACCAGGAAGGCCCATGTGGCCTGCGATACCCTTAAAAGAGTGGTCCAATACTCAGCATTAGTGGCCACATTGCTGTAAAACTCATAGGGAAGGCTTGTGTAATACTTCTGCCTGTGAGCGGCGCTATTGCGGTCCGCTCATCCCCATGAAGTGACCCCCCTGGGCTCAGTGACCTCTGAGATCTGGGGATGTCACGTCAACTTTAAAGTTGACCCAACATTACCACGGCCGACCCAAGTCTTCCTGAGTGACTGGGCTGTGGGTGGACTTTCACTGCTCATCACAGCCCAGCATCTCGCACGCGCTCTCCTTCACTGCAGAGCGCCACAAGCAGAAGCGATGTTGGGCTGTGATGAGCAGTAGAAGTCCACCCACAGCCCAGTCACTCAGGAAGACTGGGGTCGGCAACTTAAAGCTGACGTGACATCCCTGGATCTCAGAGGTCACGGATCTCAGGGGTCACCTGATGGGGATGAGGGAACCGTAGTAGCACTGCTCAGAGGCAGAATGTACTACACAATGTATTTGACAAAAGTCTTCCCTATGAGTTTTACAGCGATGTGGCCACTAATGGCTAAAGAGGTGGTTCACTACTCACCATCTGTATAATGTCTACTTAGTGTATTTTCAGTGTCCTAGAGCAGACTCCGAATGCTGTGCTGTGTGGTCACTTCTGGGCCAGCCAGGAGTAGGTGAGGTGATGTGGCCATGCTGTTATAGTCATTATAGTTTATGGGAGACACGGGAAACTCAACTTTTTCAGAATCTGGCTACAACGCACAGAAGGGTCCCTCTACCTTCCTGATAGGTGGGAGCCATATAAGTGGACTCAGCACCTATTAGATATTTATGGCACATTCTTGCAGTATGAAGTAAATGTGTCAGAAATTAACACTTTGATGACAGTGCAGCCCATGGAGTTTGGATCTATCTGACAATATGGCCATTTGAACCAAAAATGATGTGCACCCCTGATGTAGACTAATGAAAGACAAAACGCTCCTATATTGTTCACCAAGATATATTCCTGACCCAGTAGGGTAAATCATCAGATGACAAGCCTCACCTGTATTCTGCTCAAAGTCATCAAGCAGTTTATCCAAATCCACAACTGCTGCTTGGAAGTAAGTGTCCATCTTCCTCTGGATCCACAATGAGTTTTCTTTGACACCTGAAATAACAGGACACTTAAGAAAAACACAGAACAGTTAAACCTTACTAATGCTCTATTTGGACATTAAAGGGGTTGTCTGATGGAAACACGTTATTACTTATTCACAGGATGGGCAATAACTTGCTGATCGCTGATGGCTCAACCTGCACCGATCAGCAGAACTGGGGGCTTTTATCCCAGATATAGAGTGGAGCGACTGAGTGTAAGGGACCAGCGCTGGTCATTCCTGATGGGGCTGACGAGCATCCAACCTGCTGCGCTAGAAGTTCCCTGTTGGGTACAAAAAGTAGAAAAATAAAAATAGCCTGCTTTTTCTGTGCACTGCGGTCCATCTCTGACCGCAGTAACAGGGAAAGCAGTGGATTAGAGCCTCTAACTGGATCAGAGTGCTCAGAGAGAGCCAAGGCTTCATTGTATAAAGTGTTAGGGCTTTCAGATGTCCGTTGCCAGTCCGGTGACTGATCACAATGCATGGACTTTGGATCCATGTGATCGTTTTTAAATATACATTAAAAAAATGTAACACTTTTTTTTCCATTATAAAAGAAATTGTAATAACAGAATAAATAAAAAAAAAAAAAAATAAAGTCTGAGAAATTTGCTGTGAAATCATACACAATAATCTAAGGCCATTCCTCGGATTTGTGCCACAGATTGCCGTGCTTTGTCCACTGTGATTTCCGCAAAGAAAATGCTACAATTAGCCACATGTCCCTTATTTGATCTATTTTCAAATGCACAATGTCAAAATCTGCCAACGCGTGAACGGCAAAGCAGATCTCCTGTTCAAAACAATGGGAGGTTGAAGAAACACAGAAAAATTGCCCACAATCTAGTTGCACTGATCATCAGTGGCCTGCGATTGGCTGCAGCGCCCACATGACGCCCCGCTAGATATTGATCCCAGTATACAGGTAGGAATTAAAGCACTGAATAACCAGCAGTGGTACTGGTCTGGACAAGGCATGTTTCTTTTACACTATTTGGTCGCATTAATAAAGGGCAGGGCAAACAGTTTAACCCCATAGCGACGGCCTAACGTCTCAAGACGTCGGAAAAACAGGGTACTTATTCTGTTCCGACGTCTTGAGACGTCAGGCCGGAAAAAGCTTGTAGCGCCCCCCAGTGACGAAAAATCTCGGGGGTTTCAGCTACCGGAGGTAGCTGAGACCCCCCAGATTATGAATCGGGGTGTTTTTTTTGGACCCCGTTAATGCGATCGCCGGTATACACCGTATACCGGCGACAACATTAAAAAAAAAAAAATGGCCGGTAAAATTGATTTATTTCTCATCTGACGTGATCAAACATGTCAGATGAGAAATAAATATAATCCTCTAGTGCCCCCAAAGCCCCCGGTACCGGAGAGTCCCCCCACCACCCCTACCCCCCCTCCGGAAAATCCAAGATGGCGCCGACGCGCGCTGAAAACTCCCGCCGCCGCCGCCTCTGCATTCATTTCCCTCCGATCTGAAATGATCAAACATTTCAGATCGGAGGGAAATGTCCTCCCCCTGACCCCTCCTCCGGTACACCGGAGCTCTCTGGTCCCCGGAGCCCCCTCCGGTTCTCCAGAGCCGCCTCCCCCCTCCCCCCTCCGGAGCGTGGAAAATGGCGGCCGCATTCATCCTACTCTTTCTGCCGCATGTGACACGTCACATGCGGCAGAAAGTTGTCCCCAGGTCCCCCCGTCACCCTCCGTCACCCCCCCCCAGCCCCCGGTCATACGTTACCTGTCTGCTGGTGCTCCGGCCCCGCGATCACGCCGCCTCCTTCTCTTGAATGCTGGCGGCGCATGCGCAGACAGCGGCTGTCAGCTGGATCCCTGCAAGCAGGGATCCTGCTGACGTCGCTGATGCACAGGCTCCACTGTGGACCGGGGGAGGGTGAGTGCAGTGATCTGCAGCCACACTCCTCACATGGAGAGGCTGCTGTTCCAGAAAATGGGGGGTACGTTCTGTGAGCGTGCCCCTCATATTCTGGAATGAGGTTACTGCAGGTCACTCTGCCCTAGGTTGGACCGGGGCAGTGTGAGTGCAGTATTCTCAGATTACTGCACCCACACTGCTCATGGAGAGCTTGCTCTTCCAGAAAATGGGGGATACGTTCCCTGAACGTGCCCCCCATATTCTAGAAGATCCAGAGACGGCGTGGGACCTCAAAAATGGATTACAGCGACCGAAATGTATTTATTTACAATAAATTGGTAAAAGAGGAATGTTTCGGGGAGTTTTTTTTCAAATAAATTTTTTTTTTGTCTTTATTTTTTTCTATTTCTTGACTGGGTTAGTGATGTCGGGTATCTGTTCAGATGCCGTGACATCACTAACCCCAGGGCTTGATGCCAGGTGACATTACAGCTGGTATCAACCCCATATATTACCCCGTCTGCCACCGCACCAGGGCGCGGGATGAGCTGGAGCGAAGCGCCAGGATTGGCGCATCTAATGGATGCGCCACTTCTGGGGCGGCTGCGGCCTGCTATTTTTAGGCTGGGAAGAGTCCAATAACCATGGCTCTTCCCACCCTGAGAATACCAGACCCCAGCTGTCTGCTTCACCTTGGCTGGTGATCTAATTTGGGGGGACCCCACGTTTTGTTTTTTTTTTAAAAAAACGCCTGGGGAGCCCTCCAAATTGATCACCAGCCAAGGTGAAGCTGTCAGCTGTGGTTTGCAGGCTACAGCTGTCTGCTTTACCCTAGCTGGCTATCAAAAATAGGGGGGACCCCACGTCGTTTATTTTAATTAATTTTTTGGGGGGCTAAATACAAGGCTAGGCACCCTTTAGTGCCACATGAAAGGCACTAAAGGGCGCCAGCTTAGAATATGCAGGGGGTGGGACGTTATATTTGTTTGACATCTATCCATTCATCCATTGTAGCATTTTAGGCTGTGCGCCCACAATCGGGATTTGCAGCGTTTTGGGCGCAGAGTGTTTTCCCTGCGTCCATAACGCTGCATTGTGCAGTAGAAGCACAGTGGAAGGATTTTTAGAAATCCCATGCCCAATGTGCTTGCCCAATGTACTTCTCTTCTCCGCAGCATAAACCGACCTGTGGCGCAGCTTCCCGAGCCTCAGCATGTCAATTTATGCTGCGGAGATGAGTGTTCTCTGCAGGTAGCATAGAGCTCCACAGCGGCCTGAACCCAAATCGTGGGCATGGGCAGCTGCGTTCTCCCGTGGACAACACTCACATCTCTGCAGGAGGCTGACACTGTGTACTAGACGCCGTGTCGCTGGATCATGGCCACATAGCCTAAAAGTGAGACATTTGTTGCTACAGCAACATTTTTGTGAAGTACCTGTGGATTCAAAATGCTACTATACTCCTGAATAAAATCCAGTTTCCAAAATGGAGTCACTTGTGGGGGGTTTCGAATGTATAGGTACCCAAGGGGCCCTGCAAATGTGACATGGTGCGCGCAATTTATCTCAACTTTTCCAGAATTCAAATGGTGCTCCTTCCATTCCAAGCCCTCCCATTTATCCAAACAGAGGTTTTTGGCCACATGTGGGGTATCCCTGTGCTCATAAGACATTGGATAACAACCTGTTGGGTCCACGGTTTGTTGTTGTCTCTTGAAAAAGTGAGAAATTTGATGCTGAAGCAACATTTTTGTGAAAAAAATGAAAATTTTCAATATGGCAACCTAAGCTTATCAAAATCTGTGAAGTATTCGTGGATTCAAACTGCTCACTATACACCTAGATAAAAGCCTTGAGGTGTCTTGTTTCCAGAATGGAGTCACTTGTGGGGGACAGCCACTGTTTAGGCACCTCAGGGGCTCTCCAAATGCAACCTGGCGTCCGCTATTGATTCCAGCCAATTTTGCAGTCAAATGGCACTCCTTCCCTTCCGAGCCCTGCTGTGCACCCAAACAGTTGATTTCCACCACATATAAGGTATCGCCAAACTCAGGAGAAATTGCACAATAAATGTTATGCTGAATATTTTCCTTTTACTCTTGTAAAAAAAAAAGCTACCTGGTTGAAATAACAATTTTGTGGTAAAATTTTATTTTTTTTTTTTCATGGCTCAACGTTATAAAATTCTGTGAAGCACCTGGGGGTTCAGGGTACTCACCAAACATCTAGATAAATTCCTTGAGGGGCCTAGTTTCCAAAATGGGGTCACTTGTGCGGGGTTTCTGCTGTTTAGGTACCTTAGGGGTCCTCCAAATGTGACATGGTGCCCGCAATCTTTTTCAGCCAAATTTCCTTTCCAAAATTCAAATATTGCTCCTTTCGTTCCAAGCCCTCCCATTTGTCCAAACAAAGGTTTCAGACCACATGTGAGGTATCACCGCGCTCATAAAAAAGTGGTTAACAAACCTTGAGGTCAAATTTTTGGAATTACCTCTTGAAAAAGTGAGAAAATTGATGCTAAAGCAACATTTTTGAGAAAATTATTAAAATTTTCAATATGACAACGTAACGTTAACAAAATCTGTGAAGTACCTGTGGATCTAAAATGCTCACTATACCCCTAGATAGAATCCTTGAGGGGTCTAGTTTCCAAAATGGTGTCACTTGTGAGGGATTTCTTCTGTTTAGGTACCTTAGCGGACCTGTAAATGCAACATGGTGCCCGCAATCTATTTCAGCCAAATTTGCTTTCCAAAATTCAAATATTGCTCCTTCTGTTCCGAGCCCTCCCATTTGTCCAAACAGAGGTTTCTGATCACATGTGGGGTATTGGCGCGTTCATAAGAAAGTGGGGAACAAGTTTTGGGGTCCATTTTGTTGTGTTATTTCTTCTAAAAGTGAATAAATTTGGGTTAGAGCAACATTTTTAGGTAAAATTTAATTTTTGCTTTTTTTTCATTCCACATTGCTTTTGTTCATGTGAAGCACCTGAAGGGTTAATAAACTTCTTGAACGTGGTTTTGAGTACTTTGGGGGGTGCAGTTTTTAGAATGGTGTCACTTTTGGGTATTTTCTATCATCTAGGCCTCTCAAAGTCACTTCAAATGTGATGTGGTCCCTAAAAAAATGGTTTTGTAAATTTTGATGTAAAAATGAGAAATCGCTGATAAACTTTGAACCCCTCTAACTTCCTAACAAAAAAAAATTTTGTTTCCAAAATTGGTCTGATGTAAAGTAGATAAGTGGGAAATGTTATTTATTAACTATTTTGTGTCACAGAAATCTCTGGTTTAACGGTATAAAAATTCAAAAGTTGAAAATTGCAAAATTTTCAAAATTTTTGCCAATATTCAATTTTTTTCATAAATAAACGCAAAAAATATTGTCCTAAATTTGGTACTAACACGAAGTCCAATATGTGACGAAAAAACAATCTCAGAATCACCGGGATCCGTTGAAGCGTTCTAGAGTTATAACCTCATAAAGTGACACTGGTCAGAATTGCAAAATTTGGTCTGGTCATTAAGGTGAAAATTAGCTCCGTCACTAAGGGGTTAATTTAGCAGGAAAGAAGGGAATTTTGTTTACTTACCGTAAATTCCTTTTCTTCTAGCTCCTATTGGGAGACCCAGACAATTGGGTGTATAGCTTCTGCCTCCGGAGGCCACACAAAGTATTACACTTTAAAAAGTGTAACCCCTCCCCTCTGCCTATACACCCTCCCGTGCATCACGGGCTCCTCAGTTTTGGTGCAAAAGCAGGAAGGAGGAAACTTATAAATTGGTCTAAGGTAATTTCAATCCGAAGGATGTTCGGAGAACTGAAAACCATGAACCAAAAGAACAATTCAACATGAACAACATGTGTACACAAAAGAACAAACAGCCCGAATGAAACAGGGGCGGGTGCTGGGTCTCCCAATAGGAGCTAGAAGAAAAGGAATTTACGTTAAGTAAACAAAATTCCCTTCTTCTTTGTTGCTCCATTGGGAGACCCAGACAATTGGGACGTCCAAAAGCAGTCCCTGGGTGGGTAAAAGAATACCTCAATAACAGAGAGCCGAAAAACGACCCCTTCCTACAGGTGGGCAACCGCCGCCTGAAGGACTCGCCTACCTAGACTGGCATCTGCCGAAGCATAGGTATGCACTTGATAGTGTTTTGTGAAGGTGTGCAGACTAGACCAGGTAGCTGCCTGACACACCTGCTGAGCCGTAGCCCTTAACACCCTGTTAAGGTCCCAGGGTTCCAGCGGACGCTTGTAGGGTGGAACTATGTGGCAAACTCCCTGCAGGAACGTGCGGACCTGCGGAAGCCTTGCCAGGCACTTTTGAAAAAATACTGAGAGCGCCGATACTTGTCCCTTGAGAGAGCCGAGTGACAAACCCTTGTCCATTCCGGATTGAAGGAATGAAAGAAAAGTGGGTAAGGCAAAAGGCCAGGGAGTAAAACCCTTATCAGAGCACCAGGACAAGAAGATCCGCCACGACCTGTAATAGATCTTGGCGGACGTTGGTTTCCTGGCCTGTCTCATAGTGGCAATGACATCCTGAAATAAACCCGACGACGCTAGGAGCCAGGACTCAATGGCCACACAGTCAGGTTGAGGGCCGCAGAATTCAGATGGAAAAACGGCCCTTGTGACAGCAGGTCTGTGCGGTCTGGAAGCGCCCACGGCTGACCCACCGTGAGATGCCACAGATCCGGGTACCACGACCGCCTCGGCCAATCTGGAGCGACGAGAATGGCGCGACAACAGTCGGATCTGATCTTGCGTAACACTCTGGGCAACATCGCCAGAGGAGGAAGCACATAAGGGAGTCGAAACTGCGACCAATCCTGAACTAACGCGTCCGCCGCCAGAGCTCTGTGATCTTGAGACCGTGCCATGAAGGCCGGGACCTTGTTGTTGTGCCGTGACGCCATGAGATCGACGTCCGGCGTTCCCCAGCGGCGACAGATCTCTCGAAACACGTCTGGGTGAAGAGACCATTCCCCCGCATCCATGCCCTGACGACTGAGAAAGTCTGCTTCCCAGTTTTCTACGCCCGGGATGTGAACTGCGGAGATGGTGGAGGCTGTGGCCTCCGCCCACAGCAGAATCCGCCGGAGTTCCTGGAAGGCTTGACGGCTGCGCGTGCCGCCCTGATGGTTGATGTACGCGACCGCCGTGGCGTTGTCCGACTGTATGCGGATCTGCCTGCCCTCCAGCCACCGATGGAACGCCTTTAGGGCTAGATACACTGCCCTTATCTCCAGAACATTGATCTGAAGGGAAGACTCTATCGGAGTCCAGGTTCCCTGAGCCCTGTGGTGGAGAAAAACCGCTCCCCACCCTGACAGGCTCGCGTCCGTCGTGACCACAGCCCAGGATGGGGGCAGGAAGGATTTTCCCTGCGATAGAGAAGTGGGAAGAAGCCACCACTGAAGAGAGGTTTTGGCTGTAAGGGAAAGAGAGACGTTCCTGTCGAGGGACGTCGACCTCCTGTCCCATTTGCGGAGAATGTCCCATTGGAGTGGGCGCAGCTGGAACTGCGCGAAGGGCACTGCCTCCATTGCTGCCACCATCTTCCCCAGGAAGTGCATGAGGCGCCTCAAGGGGTGTGACTGACCCCGAAGAAGAGATTGCACCCCTGTCTGCAGCGAAAGCTGTTTGTCCAGCGGTAGCTTGACTACCGCTGAGTGAGTATGAAACTCCATCCCGAGGTAAGTCAGTGATTGGGTCGGTGTCAACTTGGACTTTGGGAAGTTGATGATCCACCCGAACTGCTGGAGAGTCTCCAGAGCGACAGTCAGGCTGTCTTGACACGCCACCCGGGAGGGAGCCCTGACTAGGAGATCGTCTAAGTAAGGGATCACCGAGTGGCCCTGAGAGTGTAGGATCGCCACAACGGATGCCAAGACCTTGTGAAGACCCGTGGGGCTGTCGCCAGGCCGAAAGGCAGTGCCACGAACTGGAGGTGTTCGTCCCCGATGGCGAAACGCAGGAAGCGTTGATGCTCGGGTGCGATCGGCACATGGAGATAAGCATCCTTGATGTCGATCGATGCTAGGAAGTCTCCTTGTGACATCGAAGCGATGACCGAGCGGAGAGATTCCATCCGAAACCTTCTGGTGCTCACATGCCTGTTGAGCAGTTTGAGGTCCAGAACGGGACGGAATGATCCGTCTTTCTTTAGCACCACGAACAAGTTGGAGTAGAAGCCGTGACCATGTTCCTGAGGGGGAACGGGAATCACCACTCCTTCTGACTTCAGAACGCCCACAGCCTGAAAAAGTGCTCCGGCCCGAGATGGGGGCGGAGATGTTCTGAAGAAACGAGTCGGAGGACGAGAGCTGAACTCTATCCTGTAACCGTGAGACAGAATGTCTCTCACCCATCGGTCTTGGACATGTGGCCACCAGGCGTCGCAAAAGCGGGAGAGCCTGCCACCGACCGAGGATGCGGTTCGGGGAGGCCGAAAGTCATGAGGATGCCGCCTTGGAGGCATTGCCTCCGGCGGTTTTTTGGGGGCGTGACTTAGACCGCCACGCATAAGAGTTCCTCTGGCCCTTCTCTGGCCTGTTGGACGAGGAGGATTGGGACTTGGCTGAGGGCCGAAAGGACCGAAACCTCAGTTGTATTTTCCGTTACTGAGGTCTCTTCGGTTTGGACTGGGGTAAGGCCGAGTCCTTTCCCTTGGTTTCCTTAATAATTTCATCCAATCGTTCGCCAAACAATCGGTCGCCAGAAAACGGCAAACCGGTTAAGAACTTCTTGGAAGCAGAGTCTGCCTTCCATTCGCGTAGCCACATGGCCCTGCGGACTGCCACCGAATTAGCGGATGCTACCGCTGTACGGCTAGTAGAGTCCAGGACGGCGTTCATGGCGTAGGACGAAAAAAGCCGACGCCTGAGAAGTCAAAGACGCAACTTGCGGAGCAGAGGTACGTGTGACCGCATTAATCTCAGACAGACAAGCTGAGATAGCTTGGAGTGCCCACACGGCTGCAAAGGCCGGGGCAAAAGACGCGCCCGTGGTTTCATAGATGGATTTCACCAGGAGCTCTATCTGCCTGTCAGTGGCATCCTTGAGCGATGAGCCATCTGCAACTGATACTACAGATCTAGCCGCCAGTCTAGAGACTGGAGGATCCACCTTGGGACATTGAGCCCAACCCTTAACTACGTCAGAGGGGAAGGGGTAACGTGTGTCATTAAGGCGCTTAGTAAAGCGCTTGTCCGGAAATGCTCTGTGCTTCTGGACAGCATCTCTGAAGTTAGAGTGATCGAAAAACGCACTCCGTGTACGTTTGGGAAACCTAAACTGGTATGTCTCCTGCTGCGAAGCCGACTCCTCTATAGGTGGAGTTGGGGGAGAAAGATCTAGCACCTGGTTGATGGACGCTATAAGGTCATTTACTATGGCGTCCCCTTCAGGTGTATCAAGATTGAGAGCAACGTCAGGGTCAGAGCCCTGAGTTGCGACGTCCGCCTCATCCTCCAGAGAGTCCTCAAGCTGAGACCCCGAGCAGCGTGAGGAAGTCGGGGAAGATTCCCAGTGAGCCCGCTTAGCCGGTCTGGGACTGTGGTCCGTGCCGGAGTCCTCCACGTGAGACCTAGGGGCCACCCCGGGAGCACGCTGCGGCGCAGACCGAGAGGGGCCTGGAGGCGATGATCAGACAGTGCCCGGGGCCTGTGTAAGGACCGGTCTGGACTGCAAGGCTTCTAGTAGCTTGGCAGACCATTTGTCCATAGACTGAGCCATGGATTGTGAGAGTGACTCAGAGTTTCTCAGCAAAAACTGCAAACTCTGTCCCTGCCGCCTGGACAGGGGAAGCAGGAGGGTCTGCCTGAGCCGAGGGGCCCACTAGTGACCGAGGCTCCGGCTGAGCAAGTGCAACAGGGGTCGAGCATTGCTCACAGTGAGGGTAGGTGGAACCCGCAGGTAACATAGCCCCACAAGAGGTACAGGTTGCAAAAAAAAAAATCCTTTGCCTTAGCGCCCTTGCTCCTTGTGGACGACATGCTGTTGTCTCCTAGGAGAGTGATCACTGAGGGTATATAGCCAAAAGCAAAACAACCCGGCCGAACAGAGAAAATATATACAAATATATATATATATATACTCCGGCACCCTAGGGGGACCAGCACCGGGTGACCGGTGTGGCTAACCGACCGCCCAAAGCAGTGTGTGTCCACCAGATTCCCTGCCTTAGGTCTCCCAGAGCTGCAGAGCTCGTTCCTGAAATCCTCCACCGGCAGAATGTGTGTAAAAATGGCTGCCGGAGCTCTCAGGGGAGAAGGGAGCCGTGGGCGGCGACTAGTAAAGTGCGGGAATCTGGGGCCCCACAGTGATCAGTGAGGGGGGGGGAGGAAACCTAAAGTATGCTCCAGCCCTCACTGCCGATGTCAGGTCGACCAGCCCGCCCTTACCCCTGACTGGCAGGCCCGGGGGCGGGAGTTATGGTACTAGGCCGCAATGAAGCCAGGGACTAAATTTAATACCGCGGCCGACAAACAGGCGCGGTCGGCGCGGAAGTCCCGGTCTTCACAAACCAGCAGCTGCTGCAGCGTCTGTGAAACAAGCGCTCCATGCACCGTCCCCATGGGGACACAGAGTACCTTTAGATGCAGGGCCCTGTCCCTGAGGATACATAGACTCCTGTCCGGCAGATTCGCACAGGGGCTGCGGAGGGAGCCCGGTCCCAGTGAATGGATGACCGGTTAGGATCCCACTTCTCCCAGAGCCTCTAAGGGATGGTGAAGGAAAACGGCATGTGGCTCCAGCCTCTGTACCCGCAATGGGTACTTCAACCTTAACAGCACCGCCGACTTAGTGGGGTGAGAAGGGAGCATGCCGGGGGCCCTGTGGGGGCCCACTTTTCTTCCAACCGATAAAATCAGCAGCTGCTGCTGACTAAAATGGGAATGCATGAGTGGATGTGTGCCTCCTTCCACACAAAGCATAAAACTGAGGAGCCCGTGATGCACGGGAGGGTGTATAGGCAGAGGGGAGGGGTTACACTTTGTGTGGCCTCCGGAGGCAGAAGCTATACACCCAATTGTCTGGGTCTCCCAATGGAGCGACAAAGAAAGTGCTGTTTCTCTGGAAGATTCAGGTACAGCTCGTGTGGCCAACGTTGTGCTATGCTGCTGTGACCCGCGGGATCTCTCACCTGGAACAGGGAATGAGCAAAAACCTGGAAAAGGTTGTATGTCTTTACTACTTGCTTGTCACAGTTGTGTTACCCTGCAGGTGACCCCTTGTTATCTGCATAGTGCACAGCAATGTCAAATCGCCACTGTGCGCGTCTTCTGTCTTATACCATCAGGGTTCGGAAGCTGCCCGCACAATATACTTTGACCTTGGTTCCACTTGTGTTTTGCACAGATAAGTGCAATTCAATTAAACCTCAGATTGCACTCGCACCAGTGCAAAACTATGAAGCAGTGTCCATCTGCGATTGATTTCTCATGCTACATCGGCATGAGAAATGAATTGCAGCATGCTGCGTTTGGCAGCGAGTCTTGGCTCACACGCACCCATACAAGTCTATGGGAGTGTGTGAAACATCGCACTGCACTCGGATGTCATCAGTCCGATATATGCAGAGACAGGCAGCGGAGGAGAGGGAGAAAGTGCTCCCTCTCTGCAGCTCTGATCCGATCGCTCATGCTCACAGCAGAGCGGGACCAAAGGGTCATTATCATATCCGATGCTCTCGTATGAGAAGCTACGCGTAAGTGGAACCGAGGCCTTAAAGAAGAGTAAAAAATGCTGAGGGAGAAAGATGAAAAAAGGCAAAAACAACAGGGAAGCTACCGTTGTAAAAAAAACAAACAAACAAAAAAAACAATGGTGTATTCCTGAAGCAGCTTTGCCAGGGAATACTTGACACCTGCAATGGTGCATAAAACACACCATGTGCTCGCACCCTTATGATATGTGCACACATCACGGACCTGATGAGAATGCAAGCACCTAAATCCAACAGTAAAATTACAAAACTCTGTACTGTACTGTGCTGGGCTGCATATATATATATATATATATATATATATATATATATATATATATATATATATATATATATATATACATACATACATATACATACATACATACATACATATATATATATATATACTAGAAGGTGGCCCGATTCTACGCATCGGGTATTCTAGAATTTACATATTGTGTAGTTCATGTATGATTTTTGTTTTTATATTATATATATATATATATATATATATATATATATATATATATATATATATATATATATATATATATATATATATATATATATATATATATATATATATGTGTTGTTGTGTGTAGTTACCAAGTGTTTGTGTAGGGGCTGTACATGTTCTGGGTGTTGTCTGGGTGTGACGGGGGGTGAGAGCGGTGTTGTATGTGTGTTGCGTTGTTTGTGGAGCGCTGTGTGTCTGTAGCGTTGTGTGTGTGTGTTGCGCGGTTTGTGTGTGTGTGGTGTGTTTTGGGGGGAGGTATGTTTTGTGCAATGTGTGTGTTGTGCGGTATGTGCGTATATTTGTGTGTGCCGCGGTGTTTGTGTGTTGGGTGTTGTGTGTGTGCAGCGTTGTCTGTGTGTGTGGGTGTCTGTGTAGGGCAGTTGTTTGTGGTTCCCAGTGTGTGTGGTGTGTTGTGCAGTGCGCGCGTGCGCGCGTGTGTGTGTTGGGGGGAGGTGTGCACTTCCCATCGTGCTCCATCCCCCATGCAGCGCACACCCCATCGTGCTCCATCCCCTATGCTGTGCACCCCCATCGTGCTCCATCTCCCATGCTGCGCACTCCCAAACGTGCTCCATCCGCCATGCTGATAATTAATATTAGCTTTCAGTGCCAGGGGTGATCCCAGGATTTGGTGCCCTCCTACTTCTTGAGTAAACCATCCGCCATGCTGCGCACTCCCAAACGTGCTCCATCCGCCATGCTGCGCACTCCCAAACGTGCTCCATCCGCCATGCTCCACACTCCCCATCGTGCTCCATCCCCCATGCAGCGCACTCCCCATCGTGCTCCATCCGCCATGCTGCGCACTCCCAAATGTGCTCCATCCGCCATGCTGCGCACTCCCAAACGTGCTCCATCCGCCATGCTGCGCACTCCCAAACGTGCTCCATCCGCCATGCTGCGCACTCCCAAACGTGCTCCATCCCCCATTCTGCGCACCCCCCATCGTGCTCCATCCCCCATGCTGCACCAGCATCAGCCTCTCTGCCCGCAGCATCAGCCTCTCTACCCGCAGCATCAGCCTCTCTCCTCCCAGCATCAGCCTCTCTGTCCCCAGCATCAGCCTCTCTGTCCCCAGCATCAGCCTCTCTGTCCCTAGCATCAGCCTCTCTCCTCCCAGCATCAGCCTCTCTCCTCCCAGCATCAGCCTCTCTCCTCCCAGCATCAGCCTCTCTCCTCCCAGCATCAGCCTCTCTCCTCCCAGCATCAGCCTCTCTCCTCCCAGCATCAGCCTCTCTCCTCCCAGCATCAGCCTCTCTCCTCCCAGCATCAGCCTCTCTCCTCCCAGCATCAGCCTCTCTCCTCCCAGCATCAGCCTCTCTCCTCCCAGCATCAGCCTCTCTCCTCCCAGCATCAGCCTCTCTCCTCCCCAGCATCAGCCTTTTCTGTCCCCAGCATCAGCCTCTCTCCTCCCAGCATCAGCCTTTTCTGTCCCTAGCATCAGCCTCTCTCCTCCCAGCATCAGCCTCTCTCCTCCCAGCCTACCCCAGCCTCAGCCTCTCTCATCCCAGCATCAGCCTCTCTCCTCCCAGCATCAGCCTTTTCTGTCCCCAGCCTCAGCCTCCCCCAGCCTCAGCCTCCCCCAGCCTCAGCCTCCCCCAGCCTCAGCCTCCCCCAGCCTCAGCCTCCCCCAGCCTCAGCCTCTCTCCTCCCAGCATCAGCCTCTCTCCTCCCAGCATCAGCCTCTCTCCTCCCAGCATCAGCCTCTCTCCTCCCAGCATCAGCCTCTCTCCTCCCAGCATCAGCCTCTCTCCTCCCAGCATCAGCCTCTCTCCTCCCAGCATCAGCCTCTCTCCTCCCAGCCTACCCCAGCATCAGCCTCTCTCCTCCCAGCCTACCCCAGCCTCAGCCTCCCCCAGCATCAGCCTTTTCGGTCCCCAGCATCAGCCTCTCTCCTCCCAGCATCAGCCTCTCTCCTCCCAGCCTACCCCAGTCTCAGCCTCCCCCAGCATCAGCCTCTCTTCTCTCAGCCTCCCCATCCCAGCCTTCCCCAGGATCAGCCTCTCTGCTCCCAGCCTCCTCCAGCACGCCGTGCTCCTCTGCCGACACTCACAGATCCGATCGCATACACTCACACACACACCCGATCGCATACACTCACACGATCGCATACACTCACACACACCCGATCGCATACACTCACACACACACACATTGACGATATTGCACATACGCGCTCACACTCACAACATCCGGAGATACCACATGCTTCTGGCCATGTGATCCTCAGGCAGGTCCTGGAAGCTCACAGCATCGCCGCCGAGAAGCAAGCGATATCCCAGGATGTTGTGTGTGGATGCGATGTGATGTGTGTGTGAGGTGTGTGTGAGAGTGAGTGTGATCTGATGTGTGTGTGTGTGCGTGTGTATGTGTGTGTGTATGTCCCGCCGCTGCAGGACCTTGATGCGCTGGTAACTATGCTACCATGGTTACCAGCATATCTCGTCCCCCGCTCGCACGGGAGCCCACACCAGCATACGCCGGCCAGCCCCAGCAATGCAAGGGTATGTGTCGGCTGGTTTGGCGGCGTACGCTGATGTGGGCTCCCAGGGGTACAGTACTCACCTGTGAGTCGTGGCTCCGTGACGGTTCGGGGAATGCGTGGGGGGCGGGCCAGAGCTAGCGTGCATTGCGTGAGGGGGGCGGGGCGTGGCCGAGTTGCCAATGCCTGCAGGGTGCCGGGGCGAGAGGCCAATCTGTGGGGGGGGGGGCGCAGCCTGGGCGAGCGGCCAATCCGTGCGGGGAGGCGGGGTCATGGCGAGCCCAGCGGCCAATCAGCTTTGTGTCACCGTAAGGACACAATTTTGGAGCAAGACAGACAGAATAAGGCTATATATATATATACACTATATATATATATATATATATATATATATATATATATATATATATATATATATATATATATATATATATATATATATATATATATATATATATATACACATACACACACACACACACACACACACACACACACACACATATTATACGCAAACTACAACATTGAAATTTAAACACTACAAAGGAAAAGTAGTGGAATTGTGGAAATCACAGGACGGGTACATGTTACCAATATGCAAATGATGAAAAAAAAAATGGAAATAAAGTGTCCAACACATCTTTATTCAATATCGAGCATAAGTGCCATGTACAGAAATCCCGGCACTTACAGCCTTGGCTGCCATCATTGAGGTTATTAATGGTCATCAGAGGAGCACTCTGACACGATGAATACACTTGGGCCAGGAAATCATCAAGATCCGCTGCTGGCAGCTTCCTGTGCAATTGCCACCGGTGACGTGTCAGATATGCTTGATGAGAGGCAATTCTGGAGGCGCTGAAGGTCAAGGTAGCACGCTCGTGGCCTCCTGCTGTTGTGTTAAAGGGAACCTGTCAGCAAAAATTTTGCAATAAACCTAAAAGATTCCCCTCTGCAGCTCCTGGGCTGCATTCTAGCAAGGTTCCTGTTGTTATTGTGCCCCCTTTGAGACCAAAATAAATACTTTATAAAGTCTTACTTTTTGTATGCTAATATTTTTTTTATGTACACAGGGGCGGGCTCTCTTGCGTCCGTTAGTCGCCCTCCTGCTGCTTTACATCGTCCCCCATCGCTCATTTCCATAACTGAGGACGCCGTCCAGTGCTCCCGAGGTCTCGCGCATGCGCCGTGCCTCTCTCGCGGGACCGTGCACTGTGTACAGTGTGACCGCTGGTGACGTGTTGTGCAGGCGTGAGATTATGGGCGGCGCTGTGATTGTCATCAGCAAGTACCCGCCCATAATCTCGTGCCCGCGCTTTTCACGCTGCCTCCTGAGCACAATGCTCAGTCCCGAGAGAGCGGCACGGCGCATGCGCGAGACCTCGGAGCAATGGGTGGCGTACTCAGTTATGGAAATGAGCGATGGGGGACGGCGTAAAGCGGCAGGAGGGTGACTAACGGACGCAAGACAGCCCGCCCCCGTGATAAAAAAAAGATTATAATACAAAAAGGTAAGACTTTATAAAGTATTTATTTTGATCTCAAAGGTGGCACAATAGCAACAGGAACCTTGCTAGAATGCAGCCCAGGAGCTGCAGAGGGGGAATCTTTTAGGTTTATTGCAAAATTTCTGCTGACAGGTTCCCTTTAAAGATTGGTTGATGACATGAGACACTTTGATTTATGGTACAGCCATTTCTCAAATGTAATGCGGAGCTGGTACTGTACCTGGGATACCTTACATTATGCCATCCACCCCATAATCTCAGGAGCTGCCATTCAACGAGACGCAAGGCCGCGTGTTGTCCGTATTGCTGTGAGCAGCCTGCGTGGCATAAAAGTGCTACCACGGCCCGAGGGTCTCTGGACTTGTCTCATCGATCACATCAGGATCGTCATTAGTGGCAATCACACAGGAAGCTGCCAGCAGCGGATCTTGATGATTTCCTGACCTTAATGCTTTCAGCACATAAGAAGACCAGGAATAATATCAGTGAATGAGGTATGTGCATCTCTGCAGGTGGCAATCACACTCCAGACTGAATACATCTGGAGGTTTTGGATATGGGGTTCCCATCATTCGCATATCAGTTATTTGACCTTTCCTTTATAGTGTGGACACATCAATGCTGAGTGTATATATGTATACATAGACACACACGTACATTACACCCGTCCCCCACCGTCTATCAGGCCTCTGCTGCCCGTACACCCGGGGTAACACGCCCAGCTGGGGTCACCCCATTCCCGGGCCGCCCCTCTCACCTCCGCGGTCACCCCGGCCTCATCCTGCCCCTCTGTCTCTCTGCGTTTCGGCCTCACAGACTCCTTTCACCTCTGACGTCACGATGCCGCACCTCCATCATGTGAGTGGTCACATGACCCCTAAGGCGTGGCCTACGTAGGTCATGTGACCTGCAGAACGTACCCTCTGTAGTTTCGCGCTCCTCGTTGCTATAGCTGTCTGTGGAGACGTCTCTCCTGCTTTGTAGCCGTCACATACAATAAAGAGTCAGTCTATAAAGATACACAGGCGGGGAATGAAGGAGAAAGGAATGTGACATAATGTGCAGGACCACAGGCAAGAACACGCCCCGGTGTGTGCGCCATGAGCCAACGCGTCCACCGTCCACACGTCACATGGCCCGTAAAGGGGCGGAGCTACCAGATGCTTAATCTGATTCGCCTCAGCAGCACCTCAGGCTGGCAATCACGTGACCGTGTTAATCATCAGCTGATTGGTGCTTTTTAAATTAATGAGATTCATTGGCTGGCTTGAAAAGCAACCAATCACAGGCGCCGGGTACGGTATAAAAGAGGAGGCGGCGGCTCAGCACACTTACTTTTCAGGCGATTTTCTTTGAAGGAGGACGATTTCCAGATTAGCAGTATGTCAGGACGCGGAAAGCAAGGTGGCGGCAAGACCCGGGCCAAGGCGAAGACTCGCTCATCTCGTGCCGGTCTCCAGTTTCCCGTGGGTCGTGTTCACAGGCTCCTCCGCAAGGGTCACTATGCTGAGCGGGTTGGTGCCGGCGCTCCCGTCTACTTGGCGGCAGTGCTGGAATACCTGACCGCGGAGATCCTGGAGCTGGCGGGAAACGCTGCCCGGGACAATAAGAAGACCCGCATCATCCCGCGCCACCTGCAGCTGGCCGTGCGCAACGACGAAGAGCTGAACCGGCTGCTGGGCCGCGTCACCATCGCCCAGGGAGGCGTCCTGCCCAACATCCAGGCCGTGCTGCTGCCCAAGAAGAGCGGCAGCTCCGCGCCCTCAGCGGGAAAAGGCGGGAAGAAGGCGTCCCAGCAATCCCAGGAGTACTGAGTCTCGAGCACGAGAAGGAAGGCGACTGATAACACAAAGGCCCTTTTAAGGGCCACCCACATGTGCAGGAGAGCGGGAGCCGCCATGTCTGACCGCGCAGCTATGTACACTGCGATCTATGGGACAGGGTATCCCGGCATATTATCTACCGTATATAGGCCCGGTATTTATTCTGTAGGAGCCGGTATATCACGTACTCCTGTAGGGGGCGTTATTTCTCGCCCCTGCGGTAGGAGCCGGTACACGGTGCTGCCACAGCTCCGGCATCCTGTCAGCGGGAGATTCCCGCCATTTGTGCAAGGCACAAATTAGAACCGCGTGTAAAAGACTTCACACGTAGAGGCGCACAACAAGCGAAACCGGGGTCCTTGGTATATAATATACACCCCTGTAGTAGCTATTACTCATCTGTGTTAGGTATATATCCAGTCCACACACCCCTATAGTAATGAAGTGTGAACGCGCATACAGTATATGTAGGATATATATTTACTGTTCCTTTAGTAGTGAGATGTACATATAAACAGCCCTATGGTGATGTATATCCCCTGTTAGTGATATAACCCCCAACCCTTGTAGTAGGGATATATAACGGCCACCCCACTACCAAGCTGTGTGCCTGTACTTTGTGTATGTATGTGTATTCATACATATGTATACTAACCCCCCCCCCCCAAAAAATGGCAAAAAACTATAGTATTGAATATCTCCCTATAGTAGTAAGATATGTCTACAGATATCTCACTATGTACCTGGAGAGGGCTGCATTTATATGCAGAGGGCTATAGTGTTTACAGCAAAATGGCCTCCCTGCAGCTGTGCGTCTTCAATTTTTCCTGGGTCTTGCTACCATTTGTTAGCTGCTGCTCACATAGAGCAGTTTCCCATTTCCCCAGCTTCTTAGCATTAGTAGGTGAAAACCTGACCCATTCACTTACCGTAAGTAAATCAGACTGAACTCAGAATCGAGCATGAGATAAAACACGAAAATGTTTTGAATGGAGACTAATTCACCAGGAGTTGAAACATGCAAAGTACATGTTTGTTTTGAAATACCTCTGACAACCTTTGTATCCATACAGGGAACAGAAGTGTCTGTCATATTTTCAGACAAGCAAACATGACAGCATTGTCATAAAGCTGTAAGGGTATATACACTTCCATCTTTTTCCAAACTGGTTCCAGCAAAAAATGAACAAAAGGTGCAGCAATATCAAATTGACAATGCGATGTAGTAGTTATGTCAATCCAACTACCAGGATTTTGTGATATAAGGTAAAGGCGGTGCCATACAGGCACTAGGATGCTAAATGTAGGCATGCTTGTCGTAGAGAGATCGGAAACTTAGTTGATTGCTGATATTTCAC
This sequence comes from Anomaloglossus baeobatrachus, assembly GCF_048569485.1. Taxonomy (NCBI): domain Eukaryota; kingdom Metazoa; phylum Chordata; class Amphibia; order Anura; family Aromobatidae; genus Anomaloglossus; species Anomaloglossus baeobatrachus. The sequence continues at coordinate 844,329,340 of NC_134353.1, forward strand.
AGTTGCAGAAATACACTACACTTTGACGGGTGCAACGGGGCAGGCCTTTGTGGGTCAGGTCCTTGTACATTCCTCCTGGCTTGCACTAGTGATGGGCAGTCTGGCTCTTTTTGGTGATCCGGTTCCTCTGGCGCTCCGTTCACCAAAAAAAGAGCCGGATCTTTCAGCTCGTTCTCGGCTCCTTATTAAATGTGTTCACCCTAGGTGAACACATAGTTAAAGATTACAGTAACTCTGCCAAAGCTAAGCCCCGCCCACTTACAAGCGGCCAATTAGATTGCTGAGTAGGCGGAGTTTAGCCGTGGGTGGGCGTGGTTTTGACGGCTAAAAGAGCTGTTTTAGATATTTTAATGGCTCACACTAGTGATCCGGCTCCTGTCGTTCACAGCAGGGAGCCGGATCTTTGTGTCGGATCGTTCACAACCGACACATCACTAGTTCCCATGGCTCCGCTCACCAAAAAGAGCCGGATCTTTCAGCTCGTTCTTGGCTCCTTATTAAATGTGTTCACCCCAGGTCAACACATAAAGATTATAGTGATGCTGCCAAAGCCCACTTACACGCGACCAATTAGATTGTTGAGTAGGCGGAGTTTAGCCACGGGTGGGCGAGGTTTCAGCGGTGAAAAGAGCCGTTTAGAGATTTTATTGGCTCACACTGGTGATCCGGCTCCTATCAGTCACTGCAGGGAGCTGGATCTTTGTGTTGGATCATTCGCAACCGACATCACTAGCTTGCACCCTTTTCTTTATTTGAATATCATGCTGCCGTTGGCGGCGTGTGTGCATTGCCAGAGTAATTCTGTGTTCAGTAAATTGGCAGCGGAGTCCGTACATGCACGTAGTTCAATCTCTGGCATTATTTTAGTGAAGACTACGAGCAGCAGGAGCATGCGCGTGTAATGTAAAAAAAAAAAAAAACTGCACACGGAAGAGGGCAATCCAGGAGGACCTGACACACACACATCCGCCCCCATTGCACCTGACAAAGTAGTGCATTTCTGCAACTTTGACTAAAGATATTTCATCAACCAAGCATCAGATCTTTCTACAACAGGTGTGTCTGAAATCAGTATCCTACTGGCTGTATTGTACTGCCTTTACCTCATATCGAAAAATCCTGGTGGTTGGTTCTCTTTAAGCGCTTCAGAGTTGAAACTGTTAAGTGACCTCATTCTTCATGTGTCTTTGTTTGGAAACCGCTTGCTCGATGTACTTAAAAGGAACCTGTCAGGACCAGTATGCACCCAGGACTACGAGGAGTTCTGGATGCATATTGCTAATCCCTGCCTAACTGTCCCAGGCTATACTAACATACCTAAAGTAAACATATTTATAAAGATCCTTAATGATATGCTAATGAGTGCAGGGACAAGTCGCAAGGCCGTTATTTCCCTTAACGTGTCTTTCACCCTTAGCGCACCCAAAGGGCCTTGTTAACATGCCATTCAATGTCCAACGTCATCAGCAGTGACTCAGGCCAGGCTTAGGCTCAGTGCGCTACTCCTGGTCATGTGCACGATAAGGGTGCGCTCACATGAGCGTATAAATCGGACGAACGCAATGCGAGAAAATCTCACGTGTCCATGTGCTCTACACAATGACATGTCAGTTTTTCTCCGGTAGCACTGATGTGATCCGTGTGACACATACTGGAGAAAACACGTCTTTGAAATATGCTTTTCTATACTTACCTGTCTCCTGCGCCGCGGTCTTTGGTGTTGCTGTCACTTACATCTGTGTCCCTCTCATTGCATATTCACTGCACTGCGGACCTGAAAGCAGCAGCAGTGCCGAAGACTGCAGGGACAGGTAAGTGTAGAAGTTCATGCTGTCCGTATACTATCAGGATGTCACAGGGACGGCACACAGGCCATATGCACCTTCAACACAGCCATGCAAAACAAGAACGTTTTTGGACATGTGAAGGAGGCCTTACATGGTATAAATAAAAATGTGCCTAAGCACTAACAGGCAGGTAGTTTTTTCGTTGGCACCCTATTCACAGACCGCTCCTATCAGTGATTCAACGGTTTCTGTTGTCACAGCAACAGAGTGGCAGCTTCTCATCCGCTCTGCACTGTAGATGGGGCGGGACTGGCACTGTCATGCTGATTGACAACCGACTCCTCCAATTTGACAGCCTGCTGCCTATCAGCATCACATGAGCTGTCCCACCCTGTCTACAGAGCAGAGTGATGAAAAAAAAAAAGCCTCCGCTCTTTTGATGAAGCCACTGTATTCACAGACCACGCTCTTTTGATGAAGCCAATGTATTCACAGACCACTTCTGCCGGTGAAAACAGCAACAGACAGGTGGGTATAAACTGTGCACTTCCATGTTTTTGTTTTTGTTAGCAAAAAAAAGGGTATATCTGGAACTTTAACCCCATCGCGACGGCCTAACATCTCAAGACATCGGAAAAACAGGGTACTTATTCTGTTCCGACGTCTTGAGACGTCAGGCCGGAAAAAGCTTGTAGCGCCACCCAGTGACGAAATATCTGGTAGGTAGCTGAGACCCCCAAGATTATGAATCGGGGTGTTTTTTTTTGGACCCCGATAATGTGATCGCCGGTATCCACCGTATACCGACGTACACATAAAAAAAAAAATGGCAAATAATACTGATTTCTTTCTCATCTGACATGATCAAACAAGTCAGATGATAAAGAAATATAATCCTCTAGTGCCCCCAAAGCCCCTGGTACCGGAGAAATCAACCCAGGTCCCGCCAGGTCTCCCGCCGTCGCCCCCCGGTCTTCCGTTACCTGGCTGCTGCTCCGTCCCCGCGATCACTCCGCCTCCCTCTGGAAAGCTGGCGGCGCATGTGCAGACAGCGGCTGTCAGCTGGATCCTTGCAAGCAGGGACGCTGATCGCGCTGCTTGCACATGCTGCTGTACTGTGGACCGGGGGAGAGTGAGTGCAGTGATCTGCAGCCACACTCCTCACATGGAGAGCCTGCTGTTCCAGAAAATGGGGGGTACGTTCTGTGAGCGTGCCCCTCATATTCTGGAATGAGGTTACTGCAGGTCACTCTGTCCTAGGTTGGACCGGGACAGTGTGAGTGCAGTATTCTCAGATTACTGCACCCACACTGCTCATGGAGAGCTTGCTCTTCCAGAAAATGGGGGGATACGTTCCCTGAACGTACCCCCGATATTCTAGAAGGTCCAGAGTCGTCGTGGGACCTCCAAATGGATTACAGCGACCGGAATTTGTTTATTTTCAATAAATTGGTGAAAGAGGAATGTTTCGGGGAGTTTTTTTTTTTCAAATTTTTTTTTTGTCTTTATTTTTTTTCTATTACTTACTGGGTTAGTGATGTCGGGTATCTGTTTAGATGCCGTGACATCACTAACCCCAGGGCTTGATGCCAGGTGACATTACAGCTAGTATCAACCCCGTATATTACCCCATTTGCCACCGCACCAGGGCGCGGGATGAGCTGGGGCGAAGCGCCAGGATTGGCACATCTAATGGATGCGCCACTTCTGGGGCGGCTGCGGCCTGCAATTTTTAGGCTGGGAGGAGTCCAATAACCATGGCTCTTCCCACCCTGAGAATACCAGACCCCAGGTGTCCCTTTCACCTTGGCTGGTGATCTAATTTGGGGGGGACCCCCACGTTTTGTTTTTTTTTAACGCATGGGGAGCCCTCCAAATTGATCACCAGACAAGGTGAAGCTGTCAGCTGTGGTTTGCAGGCTACAGCTGTCTGCTTTACCCTAGCTGGCTATCAAAAATAGGGGGGACCCCATGTCGTTTATTTTAATTATTTTTTTGGGGGGGGCTAAATACAAGGCTAGGCACCCTTTAGTGCCACATGAAAGGCACTAAAGGGCGCCAGCTTAGAATATGCAGGGGAATGGGACGTTATATTTGTTTGACATCTATCCATTCATCCATTGTAGCATATTAGGCTGTGCGCCCACAATCGGGATTTGCAGCGTTTTGGGCGCAGAGTGTTTTCCCTGCATCCATAGCGCTGCGTTGTGCAGTAGAAGCACAGTGGAAGGATTTTTAGAAATCCCATGCCCACTGTGCTTCTTTTCTCCACAGCATAAACCGACCTGTGGCGCAGCTTCCCGAGCCTCAGCATGTCAGTTTATGCTGCGGAGACAAGAGTGTTCTCTGCATGTAGCATAGAGCTCCACAGCAGCCTGAACCAAAATCGTGGGCATGGGCAGCTGCGTTCTCCCGTGGACAACACTCACATCTCTGCAGGAAGGCTGACACTGTGTACTAGACGCCGTGTCGCTGGATCATGGCCACATAGCCTAAAAGTGAGAAATTTGTTGCTACAGCAACATTTTTGTGAAGTACCTGTGGATTCAAAATGCTTACTATACTCCTGAATAAAATCCAGTTTCCAAAATGGGGTCACTTGTGGGGGGTTTCTGCTGTATAGGTACCCAAGGGGCCCTGCTAATGTGACATGGTGCCCGCAATTTATTTCAACTTTTCCAGAATTCAAATGGTGCTCCTTCCATTCCAAGCCCTCCCATTTATCCAAACAGAGGTTTTTGGCCACATGTGGGGTATCCCTGTGCTCATAAGACATTGAATAACAACCTCTTGGGTCCACGGTTTGTTGATGCCTCTTGAAAAAGTAAGAAATTTGATGCTAAAGCAACATTTTTGTGAAAAAAATGAAAATTTTCAATATGGCAACCTAAGCTTATCAAATTCTGTGAAGTACTCTTGGATTCAAACTGCTCACTATACACCTAGATAAAAGCCTTGAAGTGTCTTGTTTCCAGAATGGGGTCACTTGTTGGGGACCTCCACTGTTTAGGCACCTTAGGGGCTTTCCAAATGCAACATAGCGTCCGCTAATGATTCCAGCCAATTGTACAGTCAAATGGCGCTCCTTCCCTTCCGAGCCCTGCTGTGCACCCAAACAGTTGATTTCCACCACACATAAGGTATTAGCATACTCAAGAGAAATTGCACAATAAATCTTATGCTGAATTTTTTCCTTTTACACTTTTAAAACAAAAAGCTACCTGGTTGAAGTAACAATTTTGTGGTAAAAATTTATTTTTTTATTTTCACAGCTCAACATTATAAACTTCTGTGAAGCACCTGAGGGTTCAGGGTACTCACCAAACATCTAGATAAATTCCTTCAGGGGTCTATTTTCCAAAATGGGGCCACTTGTAGGGGACCTCCACTGTTTAGGCACCTCAGGGGCTCTCCTAATGCAACATGGCGTCCGCTATTGATTCCAGACAATTTTGCAGTCAAATGGCACTCCTTCCCTTCCGAGCCCCACCGTGTGCCCAAACAGTTGATTTCCACCACATATAAGGTATCGCCAAACTCAGGAGAAATTGCACAATACATTTCATGGTGATTTTTTTCCTGTTACCCTTGTGAAAAAAAAGCTACCTGGTTGAAATAACAATTTTGTGGTAAAATTTTATTTTTTTATTTTCATGGCTCAAAGTTATAAAATTCTGTGAAGCACCTGGGGGTTCAGGGTACTCACCAAACATCTAGATAAATTCCTTGAGGGGCCTAGTTTCCAAAATGGGGTCACTTGTGCGGGGTTTCTGCTGTTTAGGTACCTTAGGGGACCTCCAAATGCGACATGGTGCCCGCAATCTTTTTCAGCCAAATTTCCTTTCCGAAATTCAAATATTGTTCCTTCTGTTCCAAGCCCTCCCATTTGTCCAAACAAAGGTTTCAGACCACATGTGAGGTATCACCGCGCTCATAAAAAAGTGGGTAACAAACATTGAGGTCAAATTTTTGGAATTACCTCTTGAAAAAGTGAGAAAATTGATGCTAAAACAACATTTTTGAGAAAATTATTAAAATTTTCAATATGACAACGTAACGTTAACAAAATCTGTGAAGTACCTGTGGATCTAAAATGCTCACTATACCCCTAGATAGAAGCCTTGAAGGGTCTAGTATCTAAAATGGCATCACTTGTGAGGGGTTTCTTCTGTTTAGGTACCTTAGCGGACCTGTAAATGCAACATGGTGCCCGCAATCTTTTTCAGCCAAATTTGCTTTCCAAAATTCAAATATTGCTCTTTCTGTTCCGAGCCCTCCCATTTGTCCAAACAGAGGTTTCTGACCACATGTGGAGTATCGGCGCGCTCATAAGAAAGTGGGTAACAAGTTTTGGGGTCCATTTTGTTGTGTTATTTCTTCTAAAAGTGAATAAATTTGGGTTAGATCAACATTTTTAGGTAAAATTTAATTTTTGCTTTTTTTCATTCCACATTGCTTTTGTTCATGTGAAGCACCTGAAGGGTTAATAAACTTCTTGAATGTGGTTTTGAGTACTTTGGGGGGTGCAGTTTTTAGAATGGTGTCACTTTTGGGTATTTTCTGTCATCTAGGCCTATCGAAGTCACTTCAAATATGATGTGGTCCCTACAAAAATGGTTTTGTAAATTTTGATGTAAAAATGAGAAATCGCTGATAAACTTTGAACTTTTCTAACAAAAAAAAAAAGTTTCCAAAATTGTGCTGATGTAAAGTAGACATGTGGGAAATGTTATTTATTAACTATTTTGTGTCACAGAAATCTCTGGTTTAACGGTATAAAAATTCAAAAGTTGAAAGATGCTAAATTTTCAAAATTTTTGCCAATATTCAATTTTATTCATAAATAAACGCAAAAAATATTGTCCTAAATTTGGTACTAACATGAAGTCCAATATGTGACGAAAAAACAATATCAGAATCACCGGGATCCGTTGAAGCGTTCCAGAGTTATAACCTCATGAAGTGACACTGGTCAGAATTGAAAAATTTGGTCTGGTCATTAAGGTGAAAATTAGCTCCGTCACTAAGGGGTTAAGTATGTACAAAACTGTAAAATACCATGTATATACCGTATCTCAATAGAGACACCAGTTCCCCATAAGGCCTTCGGATCAAGCACAGGTCATCGAATCTCCCAACCCAAACAGGGCAGCCTCATAGCCATTTCTGCTGCTGTTGCAGTCAGGTAAGGAGAGCCTGGTTTCTGCCTTCTCCTGTTGAATGTGTCCTCCTTTTTGGTGTATATGTCCCATCCTGGGGGCCTCCTAGTGTAATATAAATATATATTATATATATATATACACACACATATACATACATATACACATACAGTATATCCCACTCCTTGGCACATGTCCCCAGTCTAGTCTCTGACCTTCCTGGGGAATATGACCTCCTCCCGGTATATATATGTCCCATCCTGGGGTCCTCCTGGCATATTTGTGTGCTTCAAAAAGAAAACAAAAACATTTTACTCAACCTCCCCAGCTCCCACGTCGCACATCATCTTGAAGCAGTGAGCCATGATGCATTTCAGCTAGATGCGCACCCTCCGCCGCACATCTAGCTGAAGCAAGGGGCTGGGGTCAGCGGGCAGGCTACCCCACCACATCACCACCCCTGGTGATCGTCTTCAGCTCAGAATGCTTACCTGTACCTGCTGGCTGCCGCGTCCTCGCCAGCTCAGCCGCTGTTGCAGGAGTGTAATGAGGTCTCCAAGTGATTACTTCACCACCCTGCTGCACCTCCCAGCGAGGACAGGCCGGCGCCCTGCTCTACTCCAAGGACCCTGCCTCCTCTCCAGCACATGGCTAATTTGCATGCTCCGCCCCTTTGCATGCAAATTAGTCATGTATAGTAGTGAAGCGACACTGCAGAGCCCCTCTACTACTGCTGTAACTGGGGCCTAGTGAAGAGGAGGGGCCTGTCCTGCCGGGGGCTTAATAAAGCCAAGTAATTACGGCGGCCCTGGCCGGGCACCCCTCTCTTCAACGGGCCAGGTACACCAGTCACAGTAGTAATGCCCTGATGGTAGCCCTGCAGACCAGCACCGCTCAGACTGGGAGAAATGATAATCTCTTGTAACTTGTAGTACTCAGCTGTTTGTTACAGAATCTGAGTCATGTGAGCACATGAGTCATCACATGACCCTGTGCTACCGTGACAACCAACGGATCCATGTAATTACATCACGTGACTTCCAGTATCGGCCTGTGAATAACGTTATAGCGCGATCGCTATTATAATGACACTGTCACATATTGGGGTTAAAAGGCACAGGCGGATAGTAATTCCACTCGTGCCTAGCAGACACACGTCAGCTGTACAAATCAGCTGAGATGTGCGCCGATCTCTCATTTTTGGTATGTCATGTTTTAAGCAAAGCTGCGTGGTATTTGATACTTCTTAGTATTTAGTTTTGCCAAAACTTTATTATATCCTGTACTTATGTGCAGATTACTGCCCTTTTTTGCTGCCTTTCTGCAAACATTAAAAATGCATGTTCGTTACCTCTGAATATTCTGCTTCCAATGTAAGTCTTTGGGGAAAATTTGCAACATAAAACTTGGTGTACCCACAAGATAAAATTGACATGTTGCAGATTGGAAAACCACAAGTCAGTTTCTATCGCATACAAAAAAACACAGTGGGCACGAGATTTCTATGAATCCCATCCATTTTGCTGGAACTGTAAAGGCCCCTTTACACACAGACTTTCTAGCGATCCCACCAGTGATCCCGACCTGGCCGGGATCGCTGGAAAGTCTCTCACAGTCACTGGTGAGCTGTCAAACAGGCAGATCTGGCCAACGACGCAGCAGCGATACGGACCTGCAGAATGACCTCGCTGGTCGTTGGGGACGTGTCACACAGCAGCTATTTGACGACTCACACCTATGTTAGGGGCGTGGTGTTTGGCGCTGAAGCCACATAGGTGTCCTTTTTACACGCCCCCCTCAGCTCCGATTAGTGATCACTAGTGCGTTCTTATTGGCGATCCCAAGCTTGGAAAGATTGGCAAAAGTCGAGCTTGTATATCCTTTGTTCCTGAGCCTCTGTTGCTTAGCGGATCTCTGTAGAGTTCTCTGTGCGGCGACTTCACACTGGTTTATCTATACAGCATCAATACAGCTTCAATCAAATGATGCTTACCGTATAGGCTTTATAGTATTGCAGACTGGAGAACTCTAATGATCCGCAAACCAGCACGCTCAGGAACAAGGTAGCTTTGAAACAAAGGAGAAAAGCGCTAAAGTTGCCTTCTTTTCAGTGAAAGCCGCCCAATCAGAACGCAACAGCGACCACCAATCGGAAGTGGGCGGGAAAGGGAACGCTATAGCACGCCTACGGCCTGGGTTCTAAGTCGCTAACGATGTCGTTGTAACGGTGTCAAACACACCGATGCATGCTGCGCAGCGGGAAACAAAGGACCAAAAAATGTTCCTGAAAGATTTGTAGCAATCTGCGACCTCACAGCGGGGGTCAGGTCGCTGATGCGTGTCACACACTGCAATGTCGCTGGGGAGGTCGCTATTACGTCACAAAACCGGTGATGTTACAGCGATATCGCTAGCGATGCTGCAGTGTGTAAAGGGGCCTTAAGACGATTCTCTTTTGCTGTAGTTAAAATGCGCACAGTCAAAAACTCATTGTGGGCACACAGCCTTTACAGTTCCAGTAAAGTGGATGGGATTCACAGAAATCTCCTGCCCCCTGGGTTTTCTTTCACGTTTCAAATTCACAACATATAAATTCCTCTTGCAGGTACACTGAGTTTTATGTGCAGATTTTTCTCAGACGAGAATTAGATGTGGATAATCAGTAGATAAAAAAACGCATGTAATCCACACTGTATCACTAAATTTTTGTCAAAGCCAAATACAAAACTGAAAAAAAAAGAAAAACAAGCAGCTTCATATAACATGACATACAAAAAATAGAGTTAAAACCGCATGTAAAGAAACGTTCACAAAAATGCAATGAAAAACCGCCAAGCAACCTAATTTACATGATAGGTGCAGAAATTATGCAAAAATTCTGCATCATCAAAAACTCAGCAAAAGCTCATCGTCAGAATGTCGCATGTCAATGGGGCTGTCAATTAGATATCCCATTTTCATGTATCCCCTAAAAATAAACCTGTCGCATTACAGATTTCAGCATGTTTGGCGTTTGGATGTCAGTGGGTTCCATATAATGCAACATTTTGCCCGTGGAGTCGCTGCTTAAAAAAAACTAAACAATTATGATAAACCTGGGGCTCTTCTACTTTTTAGAGTGTTTGTGTTTTCTATTACATAGATAAGGTCTAGTACTTTTAGAACAGTAAAGTCCCAGCATTGACATTGGGGATGACTAGGGCCAATGTGAGACACGTGCATTATAATTACCATTCCATCCATTCTCTATAGGACTGAAGGAGAAAGTCGAGCAATGGCATTCACAGATAAGCTGTATGATTTGTCGTTTTGCTATGGCTATAAAATTGAAGCTTTGCCTCCTTGTGTGTAAAACCTCCCCCCCCCCAGTCTACAGGGCAGTATAGCACTATAGCACCCTACTCAAGTCACTGGGTCATCCTTGAAAACACAACCATTTTCTTTTGATTTCTCACTCTAGTTTTTAACATTAGCCCTAGTTTCTGTACCACCATATTTGCCATGTGATGCCCCAGGGGCAGGAGTGAAGCTCTGGACTGGCACGCAGAAGATATTGTGCAAGCTTGGTGAGGCTGAGCTGTATACATTTCTGCCCACTGTGCATGACAGAGGCATCCGGAGACCGAGACAATGGCCCCAACTGTGATTCAGAAATTCTGCAAGCAGAGTCAACTTTGCATCTCTGAAAACAAGACTGTGGACAAAAAAGCACAATAGAGTCTTAACTGGTAAACAGCATAAGAGGGGTGAATGGAAAAACTCACCTATAGGGGTTGTGCCAGTCACAACTCTTATATTAGCGTAGTCACAGGGTGAACTAGCTGCAGCCCGAAGAAATCAGTATTAGTAGTATGCAGGAAAGACAAGTATCATGCCGTGCTTATCACCAAAATCCAGAAGGCAGATCGGGTTAATCCATGTCTTATTATTTAACAGGAGAAGATACAGGTCGACGTGTTTCAAGGCACTCAGCCTTCTTCCTCAGGACATATATCAAATGACAGAATAAATCAGGTTTATCTTGTCATTTGATTATATGTCCTGAAGAAGTGGGCTGAGTCCCTTGAAACACGTCGACCTGTATCTTCTCCTGTTAGAGTTAATCCATGTCTTTTTATTTAACAGGAGAAGATACAGGTCAATGCGTTTCAAGGGACTCAGCCCTCTTCCTCAGGACATATATCAAATGACAGAATAAATCAGGTTTATCTTGTCATTTGATTATATGTCCTGAGGAAGAGGGCTGAGTCCCTTGAAACACGTCGACCTGTATCTTCTCCTGTTAGGGTTAATCCATGTCTTTTTATTTAACAGGAGAAGATACAGGTCAATGCGTTTCAAGGGACTCAGCCCTCTTCCTCAGGACATATATCAAATGACAAGATAAACCTGATTGACCTTGGTGAGGTCAAAGATGGTGGATGGTCGTGCAGCTCCATAAGCGAACTCTTCCCATCGTGCGTATCGGAGAAGCGGAAAGGTGCGAAAATCTGGCCAGCTCTCTAGAAGCTACGCCAAATCAACAGAAGTGCCACGATTGGAGATGCAAGTCTGTTATGGTCAGGAGACTACAAAAGATCTTGCAAAAATCCCATAAAAAATGGTAGAAGATAATGCACCATAGTAGTTTAAACTTAACTGGGTGCAATCCACTGACTACACAAACACAACTAGAAGTAGCGTTGGAGCGTTCGTAACAAACCTAGACGCCTCATCACCGCCAGAGAACTAACTAACCTCAAAGATGAAATGAGGAAGCCAGACTTACCTCAGAGCAGCCCCAAAAGGAAAGTCAAAAGCCCCAACATATAACGATGGTGATGTAAGAAAAAACAACACACAGATAGTAGATATAGAATTAAGCAAAGTGATGCCCTGCTAGCTAGATACAAAAGTATAGGATAGATTGCTGGTTGCAGCCAGTAAAAACCCTGAAAAATACCAACACCTGATAATCAAAAATTCCCTTAAAAGATCACACGATCTTTCCTCCCACTACATCAGGAACTCTTGTGCAAATATATTTAAATATAAAATGCAAATATAAAAGAGCTTTACTACAAAAAAACCACATGAGATACAAAAATAAAAACTCCAGATCAGACAGGGAGCAAAACTCCTTATCTTGCTGGGAATAAATCATCCTCCAAAAATAGTGCAGGAGGAGCTCTTATTCACATGCAAGAATCTAAAAGGGAATATTCTCAAACACAGATTTAGAAAAAGAGTTAGATTAAGCAGAAACGCCTTCAGTACAAATTCAGTCTTTAACCAAGCCCAGATTAAGAGAAAAAACCCTCACAAGGAAAAACCACTGAGATAGCACAGTTCCCATAAACTGCAAACAAAAAGACAGAAATATGCATGAGAACAAATTAAATCTCAGGAAGAAAAAACAGAAATACTTATCAGGCATAGCTGCAGACTCAGGATGACATGGAAACAAAACCGATGCAAAGGAAATGAAAAACTGCTGTAGAAATTATTCCTGGAGAATCCAAAAAGGAGCAGGAAAAAGAAAAAAACATAACCTACAGGGAAAGGCAAAAAGCCTAAAGGCTGGAGGACAAACTTCAGGACATCTTCACATGGAGCAGAAACAATCATCACCGGCAAAGGTTAGACAGAGACTGCCTTCCTATATCCCCCTCAGGCTGGGCTCCATAGGCTTCCTGAAACAGCAATCATCTCCCACATCTGTCTGAGCGACGGATGCAGAATCAGACTTACTACCAGCACAAGCCACCAGAGAGAGCCCAGAAACACTCCCAGAAACAGCACCATCTCTGAAGATATTCACAACACCAGTCCATGATGACACCCCCGTCTGATGAAATGGAAGGAGAAAGTCCATTCATTTGAGATTGACAGCATGGAATGGGCGGAGACCTGGAAGAAATGGGAGGGCCAGGAGAAAGATCCCACTCTGCCTCGGGCCCCCTTCACACGTCCGTGAAAATCACGCACATGTTTCACGGACGTGTCAAAAGGTGCGTTTTCCCCTCCGTGAGCCGTGTTTATGGCACTACGTCTGTTCTCTGTCTGTTATCCGTGATAACACACGGAGAACGAGAACTTTCAACTCACCTGTCCCTGGCTTCGCTGTCCGTGGTGCTGAACTTTGGTCTCCAGCCCTGCCGACTACCCACTGCTGCTGCTGCTTCCGGCCGCAGTGAAGTGAATATTAAATGAGCATAATGAGTGGCGGTCGGCAGCAAGTGACAGCAGCGGCAGAGACACAAGGGCAGGAGAAGGGGAGTAAAGATTTGTTATTTTTTTCTCTGACGTGTGAGTTTTCTCCAGCGCGTGTCACACGAGACCGCATCCACACTACATCCGTGTGGTCCGTATGCGGGCCGTGTAACACCCGTGATGCCGGAGAAAACGTGGACATGTCTACGTGTGGAACACACGGACACGCGTATGCTGCACACGTACCATGACAAAACACGCACGTGTTCACAGACGCATTGATTTTAATGGGTCTACGTGTGCCCGTGTCTCCGGTACGTGCAGGAACGGACCTAACACGTACCGGAGACACGTGCGTGTGAAGGTGGCCTAAGACAGAGCTGTACAACTGGCCACTGAAGGGTGAGCAGGACAATGCCATTTTGTGAAGTCGGAACATAAGGGGGAGAACAACGACTATAGCCTGCGAATCCCAGGCGTGGCTCAACTCAGAGAAAAGGGAAATAACTCTGTATTCATGGAGAAAATGCATGACTCAAATGTCTCTTCAATACAAGAGAATGGACACTGAACTTATGGAACCATTTGTAAGGGTTGGAGATGCTCATTCACCAGGTACCTCACTGGTAACATCCCCATCCCTCAGGAGGCAAGACTGAGTGATTCAGCAGAGATGTTGTCTTGGCCCCTGGAGCCTGCATTCGAACCAGAAGCCAAAGCCTACACTTCATGTTGATTTCTGGCCCGCCAAGTGGTTGCACGTCTGGACGCTGAACAAGCTCAGGTGCTACTGAGTTCCACACCAACTTTGCTGGGAACTACGGCCCCTGTGGGAGAGCTGTAGATAAGGGATGGGGCGGTGGGCCTCAACAAGGGGCATGTCATTGGTGTTGACAGGACGGAGGTAAAGTTGATCTGCAGGAGATGGGCCAGGAGACACTTTCAGTTGCACGGAGGACTGCTGTGGTCCCTGTGGCAGAGGAGCCAATGGCCCTTGTCTGTTGGTCCGGTGTATCATCCACGCCAGAGCCCGAATGACTTACGGACATATTCAGGAGGAGGATAGAGTCAGATATCCAAGGATCCTTGCTTTGCCAGTTTCGTCCCCAGACTGGGATGGTTTCTGAGCCCCTCAATATCTTGGAAACGAGACAAATCCGTGATCTTGTTGCTGGCTGCGGATGGCCGAAGGTTTTTGTGTGACTCCTCCACTTCTTTTCTTGCTCACGTTGTACATTTTTCTGCTGCATTACAGAACTTTAAGCCGCAAAAGGGTCCTTCACCCTTCTCTCTGAACTTTGCCCAACCAGCCATGGACTCTGGCCCAAATTCCCCATGGACTTTACGTTTGTGAGTATAACATGACAAAATGTGGAAAATCTCATGGGGTATGAATACCCTTTCAAGCCACTGCACCTATTTCTAATATTTCATTTTCAAAGCAGGGTTTCCAACCACATGTGCCCAGAATTATAAAGTGCAGTGTTGACCAACTCACTCAATGGAGGAGAGTCAAAGTATTGATTGTTTTCTGAAACTTCTGATCCTCAATGATCATATCTTAGCACTATGTCAGCCCTTTATATGATGGGAATACTTTAGGCAATGTTCACATGCAGCGTTCTTGCAGCTTTTTCTTGCGCGCAAACTAAAAGCTGCTTTTTACAGTAAGACATTTCGAAAATCTCATGAACACCCTTATTTTTTGTTTTTTTAAATGACTGAATATGAGAACTGCAGGATGTAATTTCTTTCAGTGTTTTGCCACTCATATAAAGTCAATGGAACAAAAACGCTGCAAAAAAAAAAAAATACAATAAATGCATTTGCAGCATTTGGATAATAAAATTAAACTTTATTAAACATGTACTGTAAACAAATGGATCATGTAATCTACACAAAAAAAATACTGCGAAAACACAGCAAAAAGGTCAGTTGGATTTTGGACCCAGTGTTTTTACTTCCAAGACAGCAGGTTTTTGGCTGCAAAAAAAATGCAACAAAAAGCACTGTGTGTGAACATAGCCTTAAAGAAGTTTTATGAGCTACAGAAAAAAAAAATCCTAAAAAGGCAGTAGAGTAAAATAATATCTATCACTTACCAGATGAATTCCATTGCTCCTGAGCTTCCGGTCAGTTTCCATTTGCCATCTTCATTTCACTAGCCTCAGTGGTGATGCATGAGACCAATGAGGCTAGTAATTGATTTCAGCGGTCATGTCAAAAGAGAATCTTTAGCAATGTTGTGAAAAAGACAGGATATACGGTAAATACTTACATTATCATATACAGAGACTTTGTGCAAAATATAATGAATTGAAGTTTGTTTCTTGGGATATTTTGTTTTTTTACTTATAAATTATAATTCATATTCTTTCAGTAAATATTGAAAAACTTGAACTACAACTTTAATCCATCCAGCTGCTAAAATTTCCACAAATAAAATTATACATTCAGAACAATAATAAGCAATTTAAAAAAGCCAAAATTTCTACAGATCAGATTTGAGGATGTCCTGAACTTCAGGAAGAGTCTCCTGTATTGTTGCAGTCTCTTCTGCGCTTTTTTGTTGAGGATAGACGTCATTTAGCAGCAAGGAAAATGAGGTTTCCAGAGTCCCAAGTGTGCCCTGCTCCTGGTTCCCGCTGCCATGAGACGCATGGTCCGTTAGGCAGTGGCACGCGTCCATAGTTATCCCTACATCAGAGAAATTGTTCTGGTCGCTGCTCACAGGGGGCTCTTCATTACGTTCACCATGGGATCTTGCTGGATCGACTTTGCCTTCTATAGTTCGTGCAAGCATGTAGCTTACTTTCCTTTGATGAGCTAAAGCCTCTTCCTTATCATTAAGCTGCAAATCCAAACAACAGAAATATCCTTTACAACATGTATGGATTGCCATGAATAAGAACTGTACACAAACATTGGTTCAAAACGCGTTGTAAAGTGTCATCTCTATCAGGATGTCCTGTTTTTAACATGTGATGTGACTTTTTTTTTGGAATGTGCTAGTAAATATTACTAGTAAGAGAAAATTACAGTGCAGGGCAGAAAAAGCTTTTTACGCAGGAGCGCAATGGGGGACACTGTGTGGATGACGTAGGTCGCGTCATCCACATTAAGCAAGCTGAAGGAGAGTCCTTGTATTAAGAGAGGAGGTGACGGATGAAAACCAAAGACTTAACCATGCCAACGGTGGATATAACAAGGTATTTTTTTGAATCTGCACAGGGGGTTGAGGATTTATTTACAGCATTCTAGGGTATTAGTGTAGCATGTGTCTTCCTCGGTATTAGTGTAGCATGTGTCCACCTCTACAAAATGGTGTCCTCCTTTACAAACAAAATGTGTCCACCTCTAGAAAATGAAACAAAGTAAATACACAGTAAAATGCATAGGACCTCAGTCAGTCGGTAATGCAAAATCAGACATGTGTTGATTGGCGAAATTATATCTGGGAAGTATGCCAACGTTCCCTAAATGAAGCTCCAGCCATGGGAGGCCTGGGAGAAATCGTTCAGATCGACGAAGGTTTGATGCGTGGTTGTAGAAAATACAACTGGGGACGTCTTCTGCAGGGAAATCGCGTGCTGCCAGCGCAACAGAATTATAGTAACGAGGTCGTTGGTCCGTGGATGTTCGGAATTGTGTGGAAAAAAAACGGATGGGAAACAAGACTTATGCATGTTCCACGTGCTTCCACGGAACGAACAAATGTTACGACCGATAATTCAATGCCACATAGCACCCGGCACATTGATCAGATCAGACGAATGGGCCACTTATTGGAACGTTTCCACATGGCAATTTTTCAATTACATGCACGAAACGGTGAATCATCAACAAAATTTCATTGACCATATCATGG
The DNA here is from genome assembly GCF_048569485.1 of Anomaloglossus baeobatrachus. Lineage (NCBI taxonomy): Eukaryota > Metazoa > Chordata > Amphibia > Anura > Aromobatidae > Anomaloglossus > Anomaloglossus baeobatrachus. The sequence goes on from NC_134353.1 coordinate 844,346,346, forward strand.
GCACAAACACGCAAAGGATCGAATGCCACTGGGGTCACATTAAAACCAAAATTTTGCGAAAAATGAAAGGTGCATTGCTGAATATTGGTGGAAAAAGATACACAACGTAGCACCATTCAATGCCATCGTACATGAATAGCTGCTAAGTTCTGGTAATTTTACGACTGACTGAGGTCCTATGCATCTTTACTGTTTATTTACCATGTTTCATTTTGTAGAGGTGGACACATTTTGTTTGTTTCATTTGGTAGAGGTGGACGGTATTAGTGTAGCATGCGTCCACCTCTACACTAATACCACATTCTAGTATGCTGTAAAAGAGGCCTTCATTGTGGTGGCCGTACTTTTTATGGGGAAAACCTGCTGACAAATTGCAATTAAAAGTTCAAATCTACAAGAAAAAAAAAAAGATAAGCAGCATGTGCATGAGATTTCAAAAATCGTATTCTCTTTGTTGGTACTGTAAAACAAACGCACAGGAAAAAAAAAAAAAACAGAATATATGATCAAGACGTAAGAAGTTAAACAAGCAGAAATCCTGTAGGGATGACACTCATTTCCTCTTACTCAATTAATAAAAATAATATAGAATATAAATGTTTTATTTTCCCTTACCAGGTCAATCAATATCCTGACAACTTCCTGAGGGTCATCCGCAGCATCTAGATTCATACTATCCGCTGATGATACCAACATGCTCTTTAGTTTTTGACCTAAACTTCTGTTTCTAGCTCTTGAAATCGATTGTTCTTAAAGAAAAAAGACACACAATTAATATATACTAATATACTACATGTGCATGCAATATAAATATGGTAATTTATTACATAACATTTAGTAAAATTTGACTTAACATTGGTGCTTTTTTGTACATCTGAAGATAACCTCTGTAAGAAAAATGTATTATTACATGTTGCCCATTTAATTGGTCAAGTAAATTCTATACAATCAACCTGCGCCTACCATGGGGGGGACTTAGAAGCCATTATATTTGTATGTTGGGAGGACTCACGACTACCTTCAAGTTTTAGCACTAATATGGCATAGGAAAAGAGGCTACCCTTATCGGGCAACCCAATTTTAGACTTTATAAAGCTACTAGCTGTAGTACCCGGGCGTTGCCCGGGATAATAACTGTCCCTCTGTCCCCATCTGTCCGTCTCTGAAATGACCCATCTAGCAATAGGGTCCTTAGTTTATAACTCAGAGAGGTAACGGGCCAAGACTGAACAGAGCACATGAGTTGAAGAGATAGCCCTGGGAGAGAGTTCCAAGGCTTTGGAAGTAGAAAAGCTAAGTACTGGCCATGTCAGCAGGCTAGTTTCTTTAACACAAAGAGAGGAAGCGGAACCGCGGGTTGAGATGAGGACTAACTGGACTGTAGTATCGTGCTGGGGTGTGGTGAAGGAAACAAGACTAGTTGAGGTTGAAATGAGGAAACTTGAAGGAGTAATGAGACTGTGTGTGAAAATGCTCCGTGTTGCAAAGGCAACGTTTGTAAAGTTATGCACCAGCCATCTATTGTATATAGTTCCCTCCAAGTGGCTGTTCAGTAAAAGACTGTTCATTTTGAACTGATGCTCTCCTTCATTGAACTTTTTAACATCTGGCCCTGGCCCACAAAAGTCATCAGCAGCATGCGGCCTGCAAGGGTGTAGCGCCCCTTCAGACGAAGTCCACACCCCCCCAGGATCCTCACCTCCATGTAATGTGCCTGGGCATAAGAGACGAGTGCCATGCCCATGACCTACGCCCCACGCAACGTTATACGTGATCCATGGTGTCACCACATCAGTCCAACCTTAAACTCATCAGGATTAAGTGAGTATATGAGGTTTATTTTAATAGTCAGTACTTGCATGGGAACTATGGAACCATTATAGAATGTGTGGGGGCACTATACTATGTGGAGACTATTATGGGGCCGTCATACTGTATGTGGAGAGCTGTGGGGGATCATACTGTGAGGACATCAGCCAGATCATATTAGACATTATATATTTTTTCTGGTGCACTAATAATTTTTTGTGGGGCAAGTCAGGGGCTACATTACTGTATGTGTGGGGGGGGGGAAACTCGGGGACCATAATTATTATATGTTGGGAGGAATTATGGGGCATTATTAAATGATACGTAGGCACTTGCGAGGCCTTTATTATATTGTTGGGGCACGCTGTATTGTAACAATGAAAAAGCCACACTGGAGGCATTAGAAGTAACATTTTCTAGAGGGAAATTTTACCGTCAAAAGGGCACAAAAGAGGCATTGTACTTTGTAAGGGGCACAGTCGTGGCATTAATATGTGGGGCAGTAAGAGGAGCACACTCACCATGCCATACAGGAGGTGCAGTAATAAAGACAAGTATTACAGCAGAAGGCTCAGTTTTAGGATGAGTTGTTTGTGCAAATTGAGAATAGATGGGGACGATGCTAGAAATGTGAAAAGTCAGATGTGTCTTTGTTGTTATCTCTGCACACGAGTGATGGTTGGAAGACGTTGTCATGGTGGTCTGGGCCAAATTGAAAATATGGGAAAGTGAACAACTCCACCAGAAATAATGTCAGCTGCACGTCCCTATCTAAACTGTACTGTAACATACATACACATATTATATATATATATATACATACATATATACATATATATACATATATATACATACATATACATATATACACATATATATATATATACATATATATATATATACATATATATATATATACATATATATATATACATATATATATATATACATATATATATATACATATATATATATATATATACACATACATACATACATACATACATACATATATATATACACATATACATATATATTTATATATATGTGTTCTCCAGAGCTGATATCTACCACTGTATGGTCACCATATGGCGGTAATATTGGTGTTGGTCTGGGCCAGATGGAAAAGTCGGGAAAAGTGAATGACTTCATCTGAAAGAATGTCAGCTATAAGTCACCATATACAACTGTACTGTAACCTCTTACATGTTTTCCAAATCTGGTATCTATCCTTATACAGTATTGTCACCATATGGTGGTAATATTTGTCTTTGCTTTTTTTTCCAAATAATAGCGCAGTCATCTACTGCGGTTCCCCTTAACCCATTGCGTTTAGGGTGCACCAGCGTAGTTGTAAACATGACCACATGATTATCTATTTATCTAGGTTAGGGGCCCACTAAGATGTGTTTTGCCACTCCACCACCTCTGTGCTAAAGCTGTATTACGCCTTTCTTAAAAAGAAATATTAATGAGCTTTTATAAACTCCACACTCCACAAAACTTACCATCATCCTCTTTAAGGCGTCTCCAGCTGTTCAGTTTTTTGCTCCCTTTCTTACAGAGTCGCTCAATTTCACTTAGAGGCAGAGTCGCATCATTCCTGCGCTTCAATTGCTGCTCAAAGGCAATGCGAAAGGCGTCCGCCATTATGTAGGCTTCTTCCTTGCTCTTCTTCTCCACTTCAAACTGCACAAAATGATCAAATATTTTCAGCACATCCTATACATGGCTGCCATCTATATGGGCATTTAGTTAATAGAAAGTTAAATAAACTGAAGCATAAATAATTGTGTTCCAATGTGTTATTCCAAAGAAATTCACGTTTTTCTTAAGATGTAAATGAGCTGTTAAGATCTTTGGGCCGGATATAGATCTCACTCCAAAGCCTATTTTAAATAAAAGAGATGCAAGACATGTAGAGGTGGAAAGCAGACTGTCAGTCTTTACAGGTCTCATAATGGTTACTCTGTCACTTTAAAATACCTCCGGAGGGACAGTCTCAGGAAGATCAGTTTCCGCCCATAGATCTTAACAGCTCATTTACATATTAAGTGAAACAAGGATCTGTTTGGAATAAAACATCAGATCACAGAAATCAACATTCAGCTTCCTATGACCTGCACGTTCATGTAGACTGCTTAGCAGGGTTGGTCCTGCTGTCAGATTCCCTTTTTGCTCTCCTATCAGTTCTATGACAGTTTGTCACTGTGTAGATACAAACCCTCATCAATATCCCGAAAAATGGCTTAAACAGCAAATCTGATATTTGGTCTCTTTATGAAAGCCTGACATAAGTGAAGTACAGGAAGTGTTGTCAGGGGGCATAGTAGAGGAGCTGCATGGGTCTGGATTGTGAGCTAAGGCCCTGATTACATGGAAAATAACCAAGATCTTAAAAGAGCATTTTAGTAAAGGCTCAAAGTTCCTCTTTAAAAATTACCCATCAGAGCACCTAAAATGTCTTAGGCTATGTGCCCACGGGAGCTTGCTCCTGCGAATTTTGCTGTGGAAAACCTGCGGATTTATCTGGATTTTCCAGATAAATCCGCAGGTTTCAGCATATACAGACACTCCCCATGTTATCCTATGTGACATGGGGAGTGTGTGTGTCCACGCTGCGGAATGTGTGACTGCAGAATATGCTGCGGATGTCCCACAGCCGCACATAACTGCATGCCAATTATTCCTGCGGATTTACCTGCGGAAATCCCGGCGCACCACTATGGAGATACAGGGCGGGAATTTCGCAGTAATCCGCAGCTATTTCGCTGGAATCCCGCAGCTAAAAATAGCTGCGGATTCCGGCGAGCAGCTGCGGGAAACCTGCAGCCGTACCTGCGTATATATCCGCAGGAGCAAGCTCCCGTGGGCACATAGCCTTATAGTTAGTACTTGTATTCCACTGGATTGTATCTAAATACTCTCTAAAATTGGTATTTTCAAAAGGTAAACAAGTATTAATGAGGGAGAGCAGATTGTATCGCTGAGATTAGATATTACCAAAGTACATAGAGGACACATTTAAAGCCCTTTAATAAAACATAGCAAAGTGGTAATTCATCTTCTGTGAGAAAGTCTAGTACGATTAAAGCAGAATTACAATAAGTTACCTCTTGCCGGAGCTGAAGGAGCTGTTTGCGAGTAGCAGCCGACATCTTCGCACATGAGCAGGGCTCTCCTCCAGGACAACACGTACAGGCACCGAGCACAGCGAGCTAAACACAAGTATCCCAAGTGTGAGAATAGGACGCCATGTACACCACCAAGGGTCAGCTACAATTCTTACACTATTATGTTCTACACTGGGGCTGGGCAAAGTGCTGCCCACAGGCTACATCCGGGCCTCTGGCTGTCCAGCCCGCGAACCGAGACAGCCAAAGTGCTGAAAACAGTGAACCACTGGCCATACCATACCCTCGCTTGCCGCCAGTCCATCGCCACCACACAAGTCTAGATGTCATCGTATTTGCATCCTCAGGATGCAGACAGCGGTGAACACATTGGTTGAAGACAGAGCCAATGTGTTCCCAGAACCAATCAGTGTGAGGCACAGCAGACGGAATGAAGACACATCATCGGGTGTGCTGTGCAGAACGTCAGTGCTTTGGAGGCTGGAGCACACCGGCGGGGGAACGGCAGTGTGGCAAGTATGTGGTGGAGGTTTTTCCCTGTTTATGGGATGTTTATATGTATGTAGGAGGCTGTGTGGCGGCTCATGCTGTATATGGGAGGCTATGTGGGGGCTCATACTGTGTATAGGATGCTATGTTGGGGCCCACAATGTATATAGGAGGCTATGGGGGGCTCATGCTGTATATAGGAGCTTATGTGAACCTCAAAGTATATAGAAGGCTATGTGGGGGCTCCTAATGTATATAGGAAGCTATGTGAGGGCTCATATTCTTAGGGAGCTATGTGAGGGCTCATGCTGTATTTAGGAGGCTATGTTCGGCTCATACTGTATATAGGAGGCTATGTTCGGCTCATACTGTATATGGGAGGCTATGTGGGGCTCCTAATGTATATGAGAGGCTATGTGTGGTTCATACTGTATATAGGAGGCTATGTCAGGATTAATGTATTTAGGAGGCTATGTGGGGGCTCAAACTATTTAGGAGACTTTGGGGGTTCAAACTGTATATAGGTGATTATATGGGGGCTCATACTGTATATAGGAGGCTATGTGGGGGCTCACATTGTATATAGAGGGACTATGTGGGAGGTCATACAGTATATAAAGGGCTATACGAGGGCTCATATGGTATATTGAGAGGCTATGTGGGGGCTTATACTTTATGTAATGGGCTGTGTGGAGGTTCATACAGTATATAGGGACCTATGTGAGGGTTCATACTGTGTACAGGAGGATGTCAGCATAATTCATTCTGCTTAATATTAAGTGATACAATTAATATTACTAGAGAGGTTAAGTGGGGGGCTCATACTGTATGTAGAGGGCTGTGCGGGCACATACTGTTTATAGGTAGCTATATCAGGGCTCATACTGTGTATAGGGGCTATGTGGTAGCTCATACAGTATAGAAAGAGGCTATCTGGGGGGGTTCATACTGTATGTAGAGGGATGCGTGGTAGCTCATACTATATATAGGGCAATGTCAGCATTCTTAATGTTACTCAAAATTACGGTAAGTGATACAATTAATATTACTATAAAATAATAATTATAATATATTAATACTGAGCAAAATTAATTTCAGCCTATTGGTTCAGACATGCACACCTGTCACGGTCTCTCATGTTGTCTCTTGGGAAAATTAAATTGCCTACCCCTGTTCTACACTATTATTATCACATTGTTATTATTATGCACCAAAATATATTGCAGCACTTTACAATTCAGAAGTACATGTACAAACAATATCAGACATTACAGGATATTACATTCAAACAAGAGGGGTGAGGATCCCGCTCACAAGAATTTGCAATCTAATCTATAAGGTTATAGGGGTGGCATAACAGGTAAACATTGCTTCTATATTATGGTTCAAACATTTTTATAATTAATAAGGGTATTCACGTAAAGTTGCATGAATCAGTCATCTGCCAATATCTGTACATGTCCAGACACAAACTGGTCCTGAGAGTATGGAAGGTGTGGGAGATGTAATCAAGGGACCAGATTCTGAGGAAAAACATAGAAAGGCAGAGCAGAGAGTTCATGCAATAGACCGGTCTATAAAGATGAGCTATTAGGGCGCACTTAAAAGTGTAGACGCTGGGTATTAACCAAATTATCTGGGGTAGTGCAGTCCAATAGAATGATGCAACACAAGAGCAATCTTGGAAACAGGAGTGTTTGTTCTGGAAGAACATCCTCTATAAACCATAACTTAGAACACAGGGTAGGGTAATAGACAGAGATGAGGAAAGACATGAGGAAAGACATGAGGAAAGACATGAGGAAAGACATGAGGAAAGACATGAGGAAAGACATGAGGAAAGACATGAGGAAAGACATGAGGAAAGACATGAGGAAAGACATGAGGAAAGACATGAGGAAAGAGATGAGGAAAGAGATGAGGAAAGAGATGAGGAAAGAGATGTAAGGCAGTGCAGCACTGAGGATAGTTTTATAGAAGAGTATGATTAGTTGATATTGTAGTGTGTAGTGGACAGGTAACCAGTGCAATGACTGGCACAGAGTGGTGAAATGAGTGTAGTGTCAGACAGAAATATATGAGCCTGGATATATTCTGAATAGATTGGAGAGGAATGGGCTGCAGTAATTAAGGCAAGAATGAACAGTGAGGGTACGAGTCCACAACCAAGACTCGCTGTGCCCTGGACACGGCGAGTCCTGACCTACAGGGCCGCGAGTCTCCTTTGCAGGAGAATGCAGGAGACCCCAGCTGCTCGTGCCCACGATCAGTTTTCAAGCAGTCGCGGTCTCGCTCTTCTGTTTTCCCTGCAGAGAATGCTTGCAACTCCGCAGTTAACAATTGACATACTGCGGCTCGGAAAGCCACACCGCAGGTCAGTTTACGCTGTGTGCCGTACACGCACAGTGGGCATGAGATTTCTAGAAATCCTATCCACTGTGCTTGTACTGTACATTACAGCTTTTAGGACTCAGCAAAAACATGCTGCATCCAAAACGCTGTGTACACTGATCGTGAGCACACAGTTTCGGGGCTTTTGCTTCACAGCGACTTTGGATAGGACACCTGTAATATAACCAAACTTTAATAGGCATCACTGCTAAATCACAGCACCATACAACTGAATGAGTACACATTTCCACCCTGAGGTTACTGTGACAGTGACAAACAAGTTGAAAGAAGTCTAACTGCATCGGATCTTATTCGCTGTTGGTGTGCTGCGTTCTCACTACCTTGTGCAAGGTTCGTTCAAGGGAAGGGAGTGTGCAGCAGCCCAACAGCGACCGCTGATTGTCTGCAGGGCCACTGTGGCATAACAGTATCACAGGAGACCCAACGTAGTATCTCTGGAAGGGGGAAAACTTATTTTAATAAGATGTTGTCCAGGTAGGCCTTATGGGACAAGTCTGCAGTCACTATGTGAATTCTCACAAGTTCTCAATCCTCTTATAGCCCAGTCCACAGCTGAGGCAGCCATAGTATAGGAGTTGCGATCAGACACCGAACGCAGTTTCTTATGCGGTGTGTAATTCATGCTCAGACACTTACACACCAACAAATAAAAATGGCAACCCCAGTGGCTGCAGAAATAAATACATGTTTAAAAACAACTTTTATATGGTTTTTAAAATGATACATATAATTTTAATGCAGAAATCAAAATCACGACACATTCCCTATAAATAAGCAGGCAGTCCAATACATATGAGACATAGGGAATGTTTATCAAGATTTTTTACATAATACAGTCCACAAAATATGGTACATGTGATCCATTAAAAAAATTAAAAGAATTTAAAGGGAATGCCAACTTCAGATGTGGGTGTGTGGATTCCAGGACAATGTGACACAGGTAACATATTGATGGACTTACCTCAAGTGCTGTGACTTCCACTAGGCTGCTTTTATCAAGAGACACGTGATCCTGGAACATTTTTTGCTGCTTCACGTCGAGCATGGCCAACAGCTCCTGGCACTGCTGGGTTACAACTGTACAGAGAAAGGATGGATGAGAATGACGTGCAACATAACTAACGATTCGTAATCCAGGGCAGGAGACAGATACCGTATATACTTGGAACAAGTCCGTCTGTGACGCCTCTGGACTAGTCAGGTTGTCACAGGGTACTGCACACTCTTTATCTCCCAGTGCAGGACTCAACCCCCCATGGTTCTTCGTTCCCAACTTGCAGCACTGCCTCCATCAGCATCTAAAAACCCTAATCACACCTTGCACCACACCCTGTCAGGCACACCAGTGGGCTGCTGAGCTGGAATAGGTCCGCCCACCTAGGGGTCAGGCAGAGAGGTGGGAGGTGACAAGTCAGTTGACTGGTAGTCCTCGAGCAGTGAGGAGCTAGGAGGAAGCTGGGAGTTGGAGCTCCCAGGGGAGAAGTAGATTGGGTAGCAGACAGTGGTCTGGACCCGGAGGAGTCGGAGACCCGGTCGTGGGATATTGGGACTGGGTGCCTGGCTTAGTCTAGGAGAACGGTCGGCAGCTGCAGTCTAATAGCCGGTCTGGGTCCAAAAGCACGTCGGGTTACTGGACCCTAGGTCGGGGAGAGGCTTCAAGCAACCCGGCAATTAACCTGTGGAAGAATAGGGCCTTTATGGACTGTCCCTACGAAGCTCAGAGATCGGGGGCACTAGCGCAACGAGGGGGATAGGGCTTTTTAAACAAAGCAGCCCACTGAAATCCCAAGCGTGAGCTCCTGAGAGCAAGCTCCTTTACTACCCATAGTAGGGAGCGGGGCCCGGACAGCTCCAAGCTTACGGGCCACTTGGACACTTCTAAAATTCTGTGCACGGAGGCAGGCACCTGACCATCAGGCAGTGCTGCAGGGGACGGGACCCGGATGAGCTCCCCCAAGAGGGCAGCGGCACCCAGAGACTTGGTTTACTCCATCACCCCGGGTACTCCCAACGGCAGCGGTGGTACTCCCTATTACCGCACACCACGGGTGGCGTCACGAACTATCTAATCCCCTTGTAAATAACCCCCATCACGTTTTAGAGTGACCCTGAGCCCCCGGGTCTGGAGACCCTTGAGCCACGGGCAGTGACACTCGGATCCAAGCAGTTCGACCGCTGCTGGGGCGGTACACGTCCATTACAGGAGCCAGAATATTTTCTAGAAGCCATACACTGGATGCAAAGTATAAGGTAAGATGCTTGCAACTAATAAACAAACTTTTCCACATTCTAAAGAAATATCCCCTCCCCCCCTACAGTATTCTGCACTGTATAGAGCAGCTCTAATTCTTACTGGTGTTTTCAGACTTCAGGACCCTCACTTCACTCTTCCGCAGCTCCAGACTTTCTTTCAGTGCTGCATTTTCACACTGTACACTATGAGGGAAAAATATGACAATATCCACTGAAAACCTTTCGCAAGCAGCAAAAAAAAAAAAAAAAAAAGTATTGTATGCTGTAAGCAAGAGAAGAGCATATTAGTAAACAGGACCCACGTATTGCTGAGGGGTCGACCCGGTGCGTAGAACTGCAGGATAGCAGTATATTCAACGTTCTATCATCGGGATAAAGTCACATATGTGCTCACAAGGTCACCTGTAACCTTTTTTTTCTCTATAGGAGAACATTTTTCAGTTGTCATGATTATCTGTTTATACAGCAATTTGTGGTGATGTTAGTCTAGCCTAAAAATATCTCCTGGCATTAGAGGGGTGTTCCAGTTTCTGGAGAGCGCACTCCCTAGGCGCAGTTTGATGGGAAAATGAACAAAGTACGCTTTACTCCCTCCCTCCAGTCCAGCGGCTCAGCGATTATCTGCAGCACTGCCAAAGTGATGTCAGCACTGCAGACAAACAACCAGGGCAGAGACCTGAGAAGCAGCAAAGGCCCAGCACTGGACCGGGGAGGGTGGGTAAGAACTGTTTATTTCTGCCATTGGGGAAAGAGCTTTTCTAAGCTGGAAAACCCTGGTGTTGCAGTGACTGCAGGTCTGTCAGTGACGGCAGGCACATTGATAAGCCAAGTACCAATAAGCTCTAGTGAAAGAGATTGTCCACTGATTTAACATTGATGAACGATCCTGACACCCTGCACCTCTGCAGATCAGCTGATCTCAATACCACTGTCGCCTACCAGTAATGCTCAGTTCCAGAGCTGCTCTGTCTTCTGATAGTGACTGCGGCCTGGTAGTGCACATCTGCCTCCCATTGAAATCAATAGGAGCTGGATGTGCAGTACCTGGTCGCTGCTGCTATCAGAACACGGAGCAGCTCCGGAACTGAGCATTTCTAGCCACTTGCTGCCACTGACAGCACAGAGAACAGCTGAATGGCGGTGGTGTGGGGTGTTGAACCCCGGCTGATCATACATTGATGACCTATCCTAAAGATAGATGTAAAAGTAGTGAACAATCGCTTTAAGCTGTAGTTCACAAGGACAGACCTGATCTGAACTCCCTATACCTATTACGAGGGGCTGCTGATAAGTCTTTGGCTTTACCAAGAAAGAAATGAGATAGGATGATGAAACTTTACATTTATTCCACATACTCTCCACTGATGTCAGCACACTTCTTACATCGGTTTTCCAAGTTCTGTAAGCCTAGCAAAAATAAGGATTTCAGTTGTGCCTCAAACCAGGCATCCGTAGCAGCCATGGCATCAGAAATGGTGTGAAAATTAGTACTCTTGAGGTGTATCTTCATGTTTAGAAACAGATGATAATCGGAGGCAGCTAGATCTGGTGAATAAGGTGGGAGGTCAACCAGCTGGAGGCCCAGCTCTGCCAGTTTTGCCGTGGTTGCTTGTGCAGTGTGAGCGGAGGTGTTGTCTTGTAGGAACAAGATTCCTTTGGACAGCTTTCCCCGCCTTTTGGCCTTCAGAACTGCTTTCAGTTGGTCTATAAGTTCGGTGTAATACCTTGCATTGATGGTGGAACCCTTTTGAAGGTAGCCCACTAGCAGCACGCCCTTCTTATCCCAGAACACAGACACCATCACCTTAGTGGCTGATTTTTGCACCCTGAACTTCTCTAGATGAGGAGAACCACTGTGCCTCCACTCTTTTGACTGCTTCTTGTTTTCAGGGTCATACAAATAAATCCAGGTCTCATCTATAGCAACCAGTCGATCCAGGAAGTTCTTATCAGTCCGGAAACGCTGACAAATGGACCAGGAAGTTTTCACTCACATGCTTCTCTGATCTGTTGTCAAACATTTGGGGACCCACTTTGCAGATAGCTTCCTCATGTCCAAATATTCATGGATAATGACACAAACACGTTCAACAGGAAATCCCCATGATGTCTGCTATTGCTTTAGCTGAAATCCGTCGATTCTCCAGTATGAGGTTGTGCACAGCATCGACGATCTCCGGAACAACAACCACTCTCGGTTGTCCAGAACGTTCATCATTGGTGCTGAAGTGGCCCATTTTAAATTTGGCAACCCAGTTCTTAACTGTGGAATATGAAGGGCATTGATCCCCCAATGTCTGCGACATATCACCATGAATATCCTTCGCAGACTTTCCTCGCAGAAACAAGAATTTTATCACTCCTCTGCTCTGTTGCTGTGAATATCGCATTAGACTCCGCCATTTTGTTTTCCCACGTGCATAGAACACTGTTGCCATAAGCAACAAACACAACATTTTGAAAACATATATTAAACACATAAGGCTGTCATGTGATGTAACATTCATTACCATAGAAACAAAAAAAGATCACAAAGCCAAAGACTTCTCAACAGCCCCTCGTATCACTACTTAAAAAGATAGAGATGCAGATATATTTGTATTGCTATAGAAGCCATCTAGATGGGTTTTTCCTTAAAAGTCTTTTTCTCAAATTTTCTGACTTTTCAAAGTTTTTTACGCCAGTTTTACGGCATGAAAACTTTAAAAATTGGGGCCATGGACTGAATACTGTGTAGACAATGGAAACAGGGACAGCATACATTGAACATTGTGCGCAGAGCCACGCTTGTTAAAGGGAATCTGTCACCAGGTTTTTACTCCATCTGAGAGCAGCATAATATAGAGACAGAGACCCTGATCACAGTGATGTATCACTTACTTGGCTGCCTGCTGTAGATTTGATAGAAACACTTTTTTTTCTGCTGTAGATCTACCAGTTTTCATAATGCTGCGCCGTCTCTAACCACGACCACAGCACTGATTGGCAGCTTTTTGTGTACACTGTGCATAGGCAGTGGCGGGGTTTTACCGAGCCCATGAATATGGAGGACTATAGGACTGAAGTATGCCAGCCATCTAGTGATAATCAAAACTACAGCCCAGTAAGTGACCTCGCTTGAATCAGGGTACCTCTTCATTATTTTGTTCTCAGACTAGGTGATAAAAACCTGGTGACAAATTCTCTTTAATAATGTTTATCCATATTGTCATTGTGACTTATTCTCACAATACCACCATAAAACATTTGTAATATTATAACCTCAGGACATAAGATACGCACCGTTCATACTTCTCCTTCCAGGACTCTTCCAGGTTCTTAATCCTCACCTGATCAAACTCAATCTCCCACTGCAGAACATTTATCTCCTGTATGGAGAGACACAATAAAGGCCAAATAATAAACCGCCATGCTTAAATATTGTCTTTTATACTGTGGTATTTCACACAGTGTCCATACACACTCATTGTTTGCTTTCCATGTTCGTTAATCATACATCGGAGTAAGGCTGATAGCAGTGACTGATGTATTGTAAAGGTCCTGCTTGGATATGTCTACGTGAGATATGTACTGTGGTCGTGTAAAAAAGCGATTCTCATGAGAACAATCCTGGAGAGTCAAAAAAGGAGAGTGGGATCACCCTGTGCCTGGGACGTGACCAGTCAACAAATGTAGAAATTAATCCCAATGATATAGGTCAGAATTACCTTCTACAGTGCTGTCTATAGACGATGAATAACTTGACCCAGACACGAACGTAACAAATATATGTGTTGTCAACTGAGTAATAAAGCAGAATATGCATCTATATAGCGCAAACAGTCAGAATTCAGGGCTGTGGGAAGTGCATTTCATTAATGGGATCCGGTCATGTTGAAAATGGTGTCTGACCTGCGGGCCGGATGCTACGGAGGAGGAGGAGCGGATCAGATTTATATACGATTTTGTGGGAAAAGTTTTGGCACAACTTCCATTTTATTCAATGAAATCCTAGGTAATTTTATGCACAGAACAGTTTCCACTACAACAGGTCTCCAAAAATGTACTGATCTTACTAGGCGTCGATGCCAGGAGCCCCGGCAATTACCAACAATTCCCTGGTGAGTCGTCCAGCGTAAGTATTTTATGGTTGCCACTGAAATCGACCATTATGCAGAGGGGATGTTGTACCAACTAAATAGAATTTTGTCTTAAGATATTAAAAATAAATAAGAGACATTAAAAGAGGTTTTCTGAGTATATTCTGTTACCCGGGCATTGAGAGATAGACGTATGTGACACGCCCAGCTCCAGGGCCGGGGGAGATGGGTGTACTCATTACCGGGCCGGACTAGTTCGGTGATGTCTCGGTGGCATGGCCCGGTTTGCATGACCCTGGCGGTGTCTTTGAATAAAGGGATGATTATTATATTTATAATGGAATAAAGCTTGTGATGCCACCTGTGGTTTTGCGGCTATGTGGGCCGCCACTGCGCTGCGTGTTCCCCAGGGCAGATGTTGATGACACAGCTAAGGTGATCTTGCTCCCCAAAGGTAGAGCAGGACCCCGGGGCAACCGTTGAATTATCAAATGTATATGATGATAGGGAGAGACGCGGGAGGAATGCAGACAACACCAGGGGTTTTGCAATAACAGTCCTTTACTCACTGCACCAGTTCCAAGTTGACAGCCAGCTGAGCCATCCCACGTTATGCTGGGATTCCTGGTGATGGGCCTCCGCCGATTCTGGGCAGGTCAGAGGTCAATACCAGTGCACCCCTCAGATGTGCCTTTTCTGGTCGTCTCTATTGCGCTGACTCTCACCCTCCTGTCCAGCGTCTCCGCACACAGTGCCCTGAGCTAGGGGCTGCGGACCTTCAAAGGGTTTTCTGCCTGCTTGGCTCCCTGATCCTCTGTGGCCCCCTTCCAGCGGATTTGTGTGCTGTTTGTGGCCCAAAGGTGCGTACAGCCACCTTGGCTTCCAGTGTTACTAGAAAATCCTGAAGCCTTTTCCTAGTCTAGGGACCGGGACCCCATTTGCAACCAGATCTTTCCACTCGGTGTTCTGTGGAGCAAGCCCTCTGATGCTTCCTGCATGCCCGTGTCTCTAGGATCCCTTCTTCTGTGTCACCCGGGGCAAACAGGACCCCCGGGTCTCTACGCTCCGGTCGCCTCCTCACCACCAACTAACTGACCCACTCTGTCAATTGTCAACTTAACTCCACCCACTCACTTCAGACACCTCACTCACTAAGCTCCACCTTGAGACTGGCTTCAGGGATGGTGCCAGCCACTATACAAGTCCAGCTGCTCTAGGCCCTAACCACGGCTTAGTGGAGTGTTGTGATGAGTCTGTCTGTGTGAGTGTGTCATGTGAACTGGTGGATGATCCCCTCCTTACCCTGGGATGGGATACCACACTTCTGTATGAGGTGCAGTACCTCTGTGGCGACGGAAGCCCCAAGGGTGCCACATATGGTGCACTGGCGCATACAGACAGAAAAGGCCCCTGTGCAAGAACAATATAGGGACCTTTTGGTGTCTTTTAGTAGCCCACAAAAGATGACAACCTCCAAGAGAGGTTAGTGGCTGCTAAACTTCACATCACAAAAGACTATGTTTGGATTTTAGGGTTCTTCTGTTAATATCTCTAGTGGGATCAGAGAACAGCAATTACAAGCCCGTAGTGAACATAGGTCAAACATTCTGCACTCCAGCTCCCAAACATCTGTCCGGCATATTGGAAGTTGTGGTAGCACAACAGCTTGAATGCAGAATGTCGCTGACCCCACCCTGGAGGTGCTGGTACAGAAACAGATCTTAGCTGTAGAAAAGAAATATTACAAGAGTTGTACTATATGTCTGTGTGGTACTGACCTTTTCTAGAGCTCTGCGATGATCTTCTGCTTTCTGAAGTACGACCTTCGTGTGACTCGTGGCTTTATCAAACATCGCCTATGAAAGACAAAGCATCACAAATCTTTCACTGAATAACTATCCAAACACATCGGGGTCATTCATTAAAGCTGTTATGCCTGAAAAATGTGGAAAATGCTTTTAAAAGTCGCAACATTTTTACACAATGCAGAGTTGCTAAAAAATATGCAAGTTTTGGCATTTTCACACATGTCTAAAGCTCCGTCAAAAATGGGCTAGAACTGGGGAAAAAGCCAAGAAGAGTTGTGGCCATCAAAAGTATAACTCTAAGGCTGGGGTCACATCAGCGTATAGCATCCAATGCCATATGCTATTGACACCCTACTCACATCCTGTTGCGAGCGTGAGCCAAGAGTCATTTACGGTGATCAGATTCTCTCACATGCGATAATCTGAGCACAGGTGAAGAGAACATTGAGAGCTTAAAGAGGTGGTTCACTACTCTGCAATAGTGGCCACATCTCTGTAAATCGGATAGTGAAGGCTTTTTCTAAATACCTTGTTCAGTCAATTCTACCTGTGAACAACACTATTGTGGTCTGCTAATCCCCATGAAGTGACCTCTGGGCTCCATGACCTCTGAGATCCGGTGATGTGATGTCAACTTCAAGTTGACTAAACATCACTGAGCTCGGACCCAGTCTTCCTGAGTGACTGGGTTGTGGGCAGTGTTTCGCCACTCGTCACAGCCCAGTATCACAGTCCAGCATCGCTCCTGCTTGCGGCGCTCTGCAGGAGAGGAGAGAGAGTGCGAGATGCTGGGCTGTGATGAGCGGTGAAATGCCGCACACAGCCAAGTCACTCAGGAAGACTGGGGCCAGGCTCGGTGACGTCAGTTCAACTGGAAGTTGACGTGACATCACCGGATCTCAGAGGTCACAGAGGTCCTTTTGCAGCCCCCTAACCCTTACTATGACCATTTTACAGCACAAAAGTTCGAGTGCCAATTGACACTATGCTTGGGTTTCCTCCCACACTCCAAAGACATTCTGATAGGGAATCTAGATTGTGAGTCGCAATGGGGACAGTGATGATCATGTCTGTAAAGTGCTGTGGAATTAACTGTGCTATACAAGTGAGTAAATGATTATAAATAAGGAAGCAATGTGAGATTTTCTTGCATTGCATTTGTCTGATTCATATGATCGTGTGACCCCGGCCTTATACCGCTACTCCAGTCTCTGAATTTGTACTCCAGCAAGCCCTTTAACAAGACCGGCGTGCGCATTGGTATTTCTCAGTTATTTTATTGGGACAAAAAAAAAAAGAATGAATTGCAACAGACCTTATTGAACATAATGGGGTTTATGCAAAATATACTGCAGAAAACCTGCAACAACAAAAACTCACCAAATGCTCATCATTGGAACGTAGCATAAAGTCCTCCATACACTATAGATAGCTGTTGGCCGAACATCGCTCAACTCCTCCATACACACACAACGTGTGTGTGACGCCCTGGCGCCGCCAGGTGGTCACACACAAATTAAGCCCCCACATAACACCTTCCCTCAAAAGGTTACACCAAGCCGACAAAACCCTAGTCACCCCCCCAGGGTAGGAAAGGCACACGAGTGGGCGGGACCAGGTGGAAGGAAAACGCCCACCTAGGGGTCTAGAGAATCCGGGGCAGGAAAGTAGAGGAGATTGAAAGTAGAGTTCGGAGTAGAGAGTCGACAGAGGAGAGGAATGGAGAAAGTGAAGTGAAGTTCAAGTGGAAGTTAGAAAGGAAAGGCATCGAGGTTAGAGCCCCGGCATGCTGGCTAGGTAGCAGATGGTGGTACGTGTCTGTCAGGAGACGGGAAGACAGCTGCTGGAGATCCAAGGTGGACCGGGACAGGGTAGAAGCCCGCCGATACAGACACCGGAGAACCGACCCGGAAACCATGCACAGAGCGGGTACCTGGACCCTTAAGCAAGGGCCGGAACCACCGGCTTTGTTAATTCACCAGTTGAGGACAGGATTATAGGTGGTGTCCCACCCAAAGTCCCAAAGAGCAGACCGGCAGCCCACCGCAGGGGATAGGGCATCCCCCAGGCCCCCTTTATATCTCACGGGTCAGCGTCTGAGGTCAAGGCTCCCACCCGTAGTTCTGGGAGTGGACTCCAGTGTTCCACACCAGGAAGTCCAAAGAGAACCAATCAGTGCAGAGGAAAGTGACAGACCATCACCCCGGGTAAGGGACCAGAATACACCCGGCCGCGGCGGCCGGCCACTGGCACCTTGGTTTACCACTGGACTTGTGTGATTTCTTTGACTGTGAGTACACTAACATCCTCCGGTCCGACCAGGCGCGCCGGCCCCTGCAGCCACCATCCTCAGCACAGTGACACTGGGCCCCGGGGCATCCACCCATACCCACGGAGGGTTAAAAACAACTAGTTGCCATCCCAACGTCCCCCGGGTGCCCCCTAATAGCAGCGGTGGTACCCCATCTTACCACACGCCCTGGGTGGCGTCACGGACTATATAGAAAATCCCACATACAACCAATTCCCCTTTTTATTTGAACTGTCCGCGAGACCCCCGGGTCCGGAGACCCCCCGAGCCACACCGCGGATCCGGATCCAAGCAGTTCGGTTGCTACTGACATGGGGGCGGCACATGTACTTGCCTAGTGCTCCTGTGTTTTGTATGACTGCACTGGCAGCAACTTATATCTTAGAGAATAACAAGGATCAGAAGTCTAAAATGGGAAACAGATACTTATCTACCCCGAGATTCACCTGTTCGGGGACACCATACATATTAGATTGGCGGCCAAATTAGTCAATATGCAAAGGTTTCGCCTACGTTAGTCTAATGTTTATGGGGGCCTTAAAGGGTCACCCAGGCTTCTGCCAAGTCTGTAGTTACTCGATTTCTGAATCCTTACAGTGCACGCACCATACTCTGTTAGGAGTCTCCAGTA
Source organism: Anomaloglossus baeobatrachus (assembly GCF_048569485.1). Lineage (NCBI taxonomy): Eukaryota > Metazoa > Chordata > Amphibia > Anura > Aromobatidae > Anomaloglossus > Anomaloglossus baeobatrachus. Next base: position 844,365,272 of record NC_134353.1, read on the forward strand.
TTGCTGCCGAAACAAGATGGTCATGTGACCACAAGTACGTGAATTGCTACATTCCAACTAGACAAGCTCGGACTCATCTAATTCTGTATGGAGCGAGGCTGAGCCTGTCTAGTTAGCACATGACCCCATGTGCGCAAATCACATACTTGTGGCCACATGAGCGCGCTTAAGGATAAAAATCTGCAGACATATAGAGTGACTGCAGGCTTTTACCACAAGAATGGATAAATACACTTAAAATTGGTGGGCACTACTCAGAAAACCCTTCATCAATCTAGGTTTTCGCCCTTGTAAAATAAAAACACTTATATTCACCTCCAGTCCTGGTGCTGATGAAGGGGTGTCAACACTGGCTCTTCCGGGACTTGTGTGACATTGGACATGCCTGCGTCCAATCAGCGATAGTTTCACTGTCCCTTCCTTCGGACAATTCAGATATCCAAAGGAAGTGAGAGAGCAGCCATAGCTCGTGCGTCCTCTGGATATCAGTAACGTCATAAGGAGGGAACAGCGAAGTGGTCACAGGGATCGTTTCACATAATGTCACACAAGCCCCGATACAGCCAGTGCCGACACCGATGGAACGGCCCCAGCACAGGAGGGGAATATAATGGTTGTTATTTTACAAGGTGGAAACAGGCAACCTTCTGAATCTTTATCAGTAGTGAGCAACCCCTTTAACTATGTATTCATAGTCTTACCTGCACCTTGTACATAGTGCCCCCCCGATAGCAGCTTTTACAACTTACCATGCTTTGTAACATCTTCAGTGCTTCATCCTTTCCATCACATTGTCTTTGGGAAGCTTCTAGATCCACTCTTAGAAGTTCGACTTCCTAGAATCAAAGTAGTTATAACTTCTATCAAATCAAAATTTGTAAAATGAATTACACAGCAGATATTTGTTTTTATACAAAGCACAAGGTGGTAAAACTATCCTTTCTGCCCAAAAAACAGTTACCTTGTATATCTGCTATATGTCTGGTGGGAAGTGACACCTGCTCTTAGCCCTACATTGACACTTCACAGAGGGCTGAGAATGGTAAAGTCTAACCTGGGCACTACAGCTCGGAAATTTATGGGGAAGTGATTTTTGTTAAAAGGGAACCTGTCACCACTTTTTTGGCCTATAAGCTGCGGCCACCACCACCGAGCTCTTATATACAGCATTCTAAAATGCTGTATATAAGAGCCCAGGCCGGGGGTATAACATAAAAAACACTTTATAATACTTACCTAACGGTTGCTGTGGTGGGCCTTGTGGGCATCTCCGTTGTCCGGTGCCGGCACCTCCTCTTTCGGCCATGTTAGTCCTCTTCTTGAAGCCTGGGTGCATGACGTGGCTACGTCATACACACTCGGCGGTCCTGTGCAGGCGCACTACAATACTTTGATCTGCCCTGCTCAGGGCAGATCAAAGTGCGCCTGCTCAGAACCTGAATGCTGGCGAGTGTGTGTGACGTCTGACTCGTCATGCACCACAGCTAGAGAAGAAAGGAGCACAAACATGGACAAAAGAGGCGGCGCCCACCGCGCGACCGTTAGGTAAGTATTATAAAGTGTTTTCTATGTTATGCCCCCTGCCTGGGCTCTTATATACAGCCTGTTAGAATGCTGTATATAAGAGCCCGGTGGTGGTGGCCACAGTGTATAGGCTAAAAAAGTGGTGACAGGTTCCCTTTAAGTCACAGTTGAAAATATGAACTGTAGCCTAAGGGGTACTTTGCACACTACGACATCGCAATCCGATGCTTGTGATGCCAATTGCGATAGTCTCCGCCCCCGTCGCAGCTGTGATATCATGGTGATAGCTGCCGTAGCGAACATTATCGCTACTCCAGCTTCACATGCACTCACCTGCCCTCCGTCGCTCTGGCCGGCGGCCCACCTCCTTATTAAGGGGGCGGGTCGTGCAGCGTCATAGCGACGTCACACGGCAGGCGGCCAATAGAAGCGGAGGGGCGGAGATGAGCGGGACGTAAACATCCCGCCCACCTCCTTCATTCCTCATTGCAGGCGTGACGCAGGTAGGAGATGTTCCTCGCTCCTGCGGCTTCACACACAGCGATGTGTGCTGCCGCTGGAACGAGGAACAACATCGTAACATCGGTCAGTTCCAAATTATGGAAATGACCGACGCTACACCGATGATACGATTACGACGATTTTGCGCTTGTTAATCGTATCAAAAAGGCTTTACACACTACGATATCGCCTGCGACGCCGGATGTGCGTCACTTTTGATTTGACCCCACCGACATCGCACCTGCGATGTCGTAGTGTGCAAAGTGCCCCTTAGATTTTCCATTAATTGAAATGTATCAGCCCTATGAAAAGCTTTAGGATTCAAAGATTGTCTGGTGACTGGCTCATGCAGCCTTTATCCCCTATTTCTTGGAGATGGCTGGACCGTCGTTGAACCTTATGTCACCCCTACCTTACCCCATTGTAGGTTGTAATCTCTTATGAGCAGGGTTGTCATTATTTTTGCTTTAATTACTGTATCTTCTATAACTGTTACTTATGATTGTTTGTATATGAACCTCTGAATTGTAAAGCGAAGGGAATATGTTGGCGCTGTAGAAATAAAGATTATTATTATTATTATTATTATTATTATTAATAGTTTGCCAAGACCTCCTTACTCCAAAAATTTGGTGTCTTTCTAAGCTCACAAACTCTAGTGATAACTCCATGTGCCATGTTTAAAGACAATTTGCAGATGGATTTCACAAAACCCTTGGGAAATCCACCACTGTGAGAATAAAAAGGTTTACAAAGCGGGTTAAGGATAGCCAAAGACAAGCCACAAAAAAAAAAAAAATGTATTATTGCACATTCATAATGTGCAGTATAGTATATAGTGACAATTCCACAAAGTACTAAAAGATGTGAAGTGACCCCCTCAAGTGGCACACGGCAGAGTTAACAAGGATATACAGTAAGGGCTATACTGTAGAGAAGCTTACTTCTGTTAAATCTTGAAGACGTTGCCTCAGATCTTCATTAGAAATTTCAGAACTTGCATCTGCAAACAGACAGATATTAACTATTGCACTTTCCACCCAATGTAGAACTTAAAAATTAATTATTATAACGTTAATACTCAAAAATATTTTCCCATAATGTCGTACTGTAGCAAAAATCAGTGTTTAATTTAACAGAACAGTTGTAGCCACTTCTAAAGTTGGAGAATTATTTTAAAGGAGTTGTCCACTAATTGGCAATCCGCTCTCAATTGCAATATTTCCCCTTATAAAATAACCTATACTCACCTCCAGTGCTGGTGCCATTCCAGTGACCCTTGTTATGCCACATGGGCCCTGCAGTCAATCAGCGGTCACTTCCTTCAAATGTAACTATGATATTTGGAGGAAGTCAGAAAACAGCAGCAGCTCTCACTTCTTCAAGGTGTCAGTTTCATATATATTGGGTATGGAAAGTATTCAGACCCCTTTTACATTTTTCACTCTTTGATTCATTGAAGCCATTTGGTAAATTAAAAAAAAAAAGAGAATTTTGTTTACTTACCGTAAATTCTTTTTCTTATAGTTCCGACATGGGAGACCCAGACCATGGGTGTATAGCTTCTGCCTCCGGAGGACACACAAAGTACTACACTAAAAAGTGTAGCTCCTCCCTCCGAGCATATACACCCCCTGGATGACCAAATCTAGCCAGTTTAGTGCAAAAGCTGAAGGAGGACATCCACCCACAAGTAGAGACAGAGCAAAACCCGGAACAACCGGAACCTCTGACTACAACAACAGCCGGTGAAAACACACAGAACAAGAAAACTGCCAACAGGCAACAGGGAGGGTGCTGGGTCTCCCATGTCGGAACTATAAGAAAAAGAATTTACGGTAAGTAAACAAATAAACAAAATTCTCTTTTTCTTCATCGTTCCTTATGGGAGACCCAGACCATGGGACGCCTCAAAGCAGTCCATGGGTGGGAAATAAACAGAAAACTGAGAAGTAGGCAAAACCTAACTTCACAAATGGGCGACAGCCGCCTGAAGAATGCGTCTGCCCAAGCTCGCATCTGCCGAAGCATGAGCATGCACTTGGTAGTGCTTTGAAAAGGTGTGCAGACTAGACCAAGTGGCAGCCTGACAGACCTGCTGAGCCGTAGCCTGGTGCCTGAAAGCCCAAGAGGCACCGACAGCTCTGGTCGAGTGTGCCTTGATCCCCGGCGGGGGAGGCACCTGAGTACTCTGGTAGGCATCGGATATGGCCGACCTAATCCAACGAGCTAGGGTCGGTTTAGAAGCCGAGAGACCCTTGCGCTGACCTGTGGTCAGCACAAAAAGAGAGGTGCACCGCCTAAGAGCGGCGGTGCGTGACACATAGATCCGGAGCGCCCGCACCAGATCTAAAGTATGCAACGCTTTCTCAAAGCGATGAACAGGGGCCGGACAAAAGGGAAGGCAATGAAATGTCCTGGTTAAGGTGAAAAGGAGACACCACCTTAGGAAGAAAGTCCGGAGTCGGACGGAGAACTACCTTGTCTTGGTGAAAAACCAAAAAAGGTGACTCCAAAGAGAGCGCGGCCAAATCAGAGACTCTCCTGAGAGAAGTTATGGCCACCAGAAAGACGACTTTCTGTGAAAGTCGAAACAAAGAAACTTCCCTAAGAGGCTCAAAGGGGGGTTTCTGTAAGGCCGTGAGGACCAGATTAAGGTCCCAGGGATCCAAAGGCCGCCGGTAAGGTGGAATGATGCGAGATGCGCCCTGCATGAAGGTGCGCACCTGAGCCAGTCGGGCGATACGCCGCTGAAAGAACACTGACAGAGCCGAGACCTGTCCCTTAAGAGAATTGAGGGATAGTCCTAGCTGCAGACCGGACTGTAGAAAGGACAGGATGGTTGGCAAGGAAAAAGGCCAAGGAGCATGGCCGGAAGAACGACACCAGGACAGGAAAATTCTCCAAGTCCTGTGGTAAATTTTTGCCGAGGAAGACTTCCGAGCCTGAGTCATAGTGGAGATGACTTCGGGAGGAATGCCGGAAGCCGTCAGGATCCAGGACTCAAGAGCCATGCCGTCAATCTGAGAGCCGCAGAATTGTGGCGGAAAAACGGACCTTGAGAGAGAAGGTCTGGGCGGTCCGGGAGACGCCACGGCACCTCTACGGACAGACGGAGCAGGTCTGGGTACCAAGCTCGCCTGGGCCAGTCAGGGGCGATGAGTATGACCCAACGGCCCTCCATTCTGATCTTGCGCAGGACTCTGGGCAAGAGAGCTAGAGGGGGAAACACGTAAGTCAGACGAAACTGGGACCAATCCTGAACCAGCGCGTCCGCTGCAAAGGCCTGAGGATCGTGGGAGCGAGCCACGTAAACCGGGACCTTGTTGTTGTGCCGGGATGCCATTAGATCCACTTCTGGAGTGCCCCACTTGCGGCAGATCGACCGGAACACTGCCTGATGCAGAGCCCACTCGCCGCTGTCCACGGTTTGACGGCTGAGATAATCTGCCTCCCAGTTTTCCACGCCTGGGATATGGACTGCGGATATGGCGGACTTGGAGTCCTCCATCCACTGCAGGATGCGTTGAACCTCCAACATTGCCAGGCGGCTGCGAGTCCCGCCCTGGTGATTGATGTAGGCAACTGCTGTCGCGTTGTCTGACTGGACTCGAATGTGCTTGCCCGCCAACAGGTGGTGAAAGGCTACGAGAGCTAGGAGCACAGCTCTGATTTCCAGCACATTGATCGAGAGGACTGATTCGGACGGAGTCCAAATGCCCTGTGCTCGGTGGTGGAGAAATACTGCTCCCCAGCCGGAAAGACTGGCATCCGTGGTGAGGATCACCCAGGACGGGGTCAGAAAGGAGCATCCCTGAGACAGAGAGAGATGCCGAAGCCACCACTGAAGAGAGCTCCTGGCTTGTGGCGACAGAGCCACCAACCTGTGCAAGGAAGAAATCCGCTTGTCCCAACAGAGGAGAATGTCCAGCTGCAGAGGACGCAGATGGGCAAAGGGAACCGCTTCCATTGACGCCACCATCTGACTCAGCACCTGCATAAGGTGCCTGATGGAGTGACGGCGGGGCCTCAACAGAGAGCGCACCGCCAGATGGAGGGACTGCTGTTTGACTAAGGGCAGCTTGACAAGTGCCGGCAGAGTTTCGAATTGCATCCCTAGGTACGTGAGTTTTTGGGTCGGGGTCAGAGTGGACTTGGGCAGATTGACAAGCCACCCGAATTGAACAAGAGTGGCGAGAGTGAGCGAGACACTCCGCTGACAGTCTGCGCTGGATGAAGCCTTGACAAGAAGGTCGTCCAGGTAAGGAATTACTGCCAACCCCTGGAGGTGCAGGACCGCAACCACTGCTGCCATGACCTTGGTGAATACTCGAGGGGCCGTGGCTAACCCGAAGGGGAGAGCCACGAATTGGAAATGTTCCTCTCCGATTGCAAAACGTAGCCAACGCTGGTGTGAAACTGCAATTGGCACATGCAGATAGGCATCTCTGATGTCGATGGATGCCAGGAAATCTCCTTGGGTCATTGAGGCAATGACTGATCGCAGAGACTCCATGCGAAAATGCCTCAGCTTAACATGCTTGTTGAGAAGCTTGAGATCCAGGATGGGCCGGAAGGAACCGTCCTTTTTGGGGACTAGGAAGAGATTTGAATAGAAACCTCTGAACCGTTCCCTGGCGGGAACCAGCACAATTACTCCGTTGGCCTGCAAGGATGCCACGGCCTGAGAGAAGGCGGCGGCCTTGGAGCAGGGGGGAGTTGACAGAAAAAATCTGTTTGGCGGGCTGGAAGAGAACTCTATCCTGTAGCCGTGGGAGATGATATCCCGCACCCACTGGTCGGAGACTTGTTGAAACCACACGTCGCCAAAGTGGGAGAGCCTGCCACCGACCAAGGACGTTGCTGGCTCGGCCAAATAGTCAAGAGGAGGCTGCCTTGGTGGCAGCAGCTCCTGCGGACCCTTGTGGACGCGGCTTCTTGCGCCAGGTGGGCTTCTGGTCCTTGGCCGAGTTAGTGGACGAGGCCGAGGGCTTAGAGCAGGGGTGGGGAACCTTTTTACTGCCGGGGCCATTTGGAATTTTCTACCAACCTTCGGGGGCCGCACCAAATTATCAACTTAAAAACGACCAGGCTATATTTGGTCAAACAATTAATTAACTCACCCCTAATGTCGTGGCCGGAGTGGCTGTGATGTTCGGTGATATTGATCATTTTGTTTCTCACAACTGCTTTTCCAGGTTTGTCTTGGTCTGGAGAGGCTGGGGGCATACACATCCCAGGAGAAGCTGGGGCATATACATCCCAGGAGAAGCTGGGGCATATACATCCCAGGAGAAGCTGGGGCGCATATACATCACAGGAAACATTGAGGCATATACATCCCAGGACAGGCTGGGGCGTATACATCACAGGAGGAGCATATAGATCACAGGAGATGCTAAGCATGGACAGCACTAGTGGCGGGCACAGACAGCACTAGGCGGCGGCACAACGGACAGCACTAGGCGGCACAACGGACAGCAATAGGCGGCACAACGGACAGCAATAGGCGGCACAACGGACAGCAATAGGCGGCACAACGGACAGCAATAGGCGGCACAACGGACAGCAATAGGCGGCACAACGGACAGCAATAGGCGGCACAACGGACAGCAATAGGCGGCACAACGGACAGCAATAGGCGGCACAACGGACAGCAATAGGCGGCACAACGGACAGCAATAGGCGGCACAACGGACAGCAATAGGCGGCACAACGGACAGCAATAGGCGGCACAACGGACAGCAATAGGCGGCACAACGGACAGCGATAGGCGGCACAACGGACAGCGATAGGCGGCACAACGGACAGCGATAGGCGGCACAACGGACAGCGATAGGCGGCACAACGGACAGCGATAGGCGGCACAACGGACAGCGATAGGCGGCACAACGGACAGCGCTAGGCGGCACAGAGAGCGCTAGGCGGCAGCACAGAGAGCGCTAGGCGGCAGCACAGAGAGCGCTAGGCGGCAGCACGGACAGAACTAGGTGGCAACACGAACAGCACTAGGCGGCGGCACAACGGACAGCACTAGGCGGCACAACGGACAGCACTAGGCGGCACAACGGACAGCACTAGGCGGCACAACGGACAGCACTAGGCGGCACAACGGACAGCACTAGGCGGCACAACGGACAGCACTAGGCGGCACAACGGGCAGCACAGAGAGCGCTAGGCGGCAGCACAGAGAGCGCTAGGCGGCAGCACAGAGAGCGCTAGGCGGCAGCACAGAGAGCGCTAGGCGGCAGCACAGAGAGCGCTAGGCGGCAGCACAGAGAGCGCTAGGCGGCAGCACAGAGAGCGCTAGGCGGCAGCACAGAGAGCGCTAGGTGGCAGCACAAAGAGCACTGACAGTGACAGCACAGAGAACACTAGGTGGCAGCACAGAGAACACTAGGTGGCAGCACAGAGAACACTAGGTGGCAGCACAAAGAGCACTAGGTGGCAGCACAAAGAGCACTAGGTGGCAGCACAAAGAGCACTAGGTGGCAGCACAAAGAGCACTAGGTGGCAGCACAAAGAGCACTGACAGTGACAGCACAGAGAACACTAGGTGGCAGCACAGAGAGCACTAGGTGGAAGCACAAAGAGCACTAGGTGGCAGCACAAAGAGCACTAGGTGGCAGCACAAAGAGCACTAGGTGGCAGCACAAAGAGCACTAGGTGGCAGCACAAAGAGCACTAGGTGGCAGCACAAAGAGCACTAGGTGGCAGCACAAAGAGCACTAGGTGGCAGCACAAAGAACACTAGGTGGCAGCACAAAGAGCACTGACAGTGACAGCACTAAAAGGCAGCATGGAGAGCATTAGGTGACAGCACTAGGAGGCAGCAGGGAGAGCACGATGTGGCAGCACTGACAGCACTAGGAGGCTGCAAAGATTACACAGCACTGAGGGGTTACACACAGTACTGGGGGGTACACAGCACTTGGGGCTACACACAGTACTAGGGGGTACACAGCACTGGATGGGGGGGCAGCGATGGGTTGCATACTCACAGTACAAGGGGAGGAGGAGGAGTCACATAGCACAGGTCCGGGAGGCATGTACAGCAGGAAGGCATCTGCTGCACCTCTTCTGCTGTGACTGGAGCACAGCGCGCTGCTTACCCCGCCCTCAAGGTAAACCCTCAGCATGCGAGCACAGTCCCGGGTTCAGTCTAGAATGTATGGGCTGTAGTCAGGTCCCGAAAAGAGCCCGTACATTCTAGTACGGGCTGCAATCAGGATCTGTAAATAGCCCGTACATTCTAGCATCTACCCATAACGCACTGGGATTTTAAAGGGCCGGCGGCTGGCAAAAGCGCAAGTGCCGCTCGAGCACTGGGGTAGCCTGGAATGTGCCCGGGGGCCGCATTAAATGTCATCGCGGGCCGCATACGGTCCGCGGGCCGGAGGTTCCCCACCCCTGGCTTAGAGGATGACCAGTTAGAGGAACGAAAGGAACGAAACCTCGACTGGTTCCTGCCCTGGACAGGTTTCCTGGCTTTAGTCTGTGGCAAGGAAGTACTCTTCCCGCCAGTAGCCTCCTTAATAATTTCATCCAGATGTTCACCGAACAGCCTGGACCCAGCAAATGGGAGCCCAGCAAGGTACTTCTTTGAGGAAGCATCCGCCTTCCACTCACGAAGCCATAAGATCCTGCGGATAGCGAGGGAATTGGCGGAGGCCACCGCAGTGCGGTGAGAGGCCTCCAGCATGGCAGACATGGCGTAGGCTGAAAAGGATGAAGCCTGGGAAGTTAAAGCAACCAATTCAGGCATAGAGTCCCTAGTGAGGGTATGCATCTCCTCCAGAGAAGCAGAGATGGCTTTGAGAGCCCACACTGCTGCAAAAGATGGGGAGAACGAGGCCCCTGTCGCCTCATAGACAGACTTGGCCAGGAGGTCAACCTGGCGGTCAGTGGAATCCTTGAGTGAGGTGCCATCAGCCACAGATACAACTGTCCAGGCTGAGAGTCTAGACACCGGAGGGTCCACACATGGTGAGAGAGCCCACTCCTTGACCACCTCTGGTGGAAAAGGAAAACTGTCATCAGAACCACGCTTAGGAAAGCGTTTGTCAGGACAGGCTCTGGGCTTAGACACAGTGGTCTGAAAACTGGAGTGGTTAAAGAACACACTCCTTGGTCTCTTAGGCAAAGTAAACTGGTGCTTTTCTGCCAGAGAGGGTTGCTCCTCTGATACTGGCGGATTGAGGTCCAGTACAGTATTAATGGACGCAATCAAATCACTAACATCTGCATCCCCCTCAGTCAGATCAATGGGGCACATAGAGGTAGCGTCCGAGCCCCCAGTAAAGACATCCTCCTCGTCCTACGAATCGGCTCGTGAATCGGAGCTGCGGGACGAGGAAGGAGAGGGGTCCCTGCGTTTCCTTTTAGGAGGACGGGGTCTGGGAGCAGATGAAGAATCCTCTGTGAGCTCTGGAGAGCGAGCCGAAGCAGCAGAGGCACCCTGTGAAGGGGGCTGATGCATGCTCAGCAGAGTCCGGGACAGCTCTCCCATGGAGTCAGCAAAGGACTGGGAGATAGACTTAGTAAACAATTCTACCCAAGCCGGGGGTTCAGCCACCGGGGCCGGAGCAGCCTGAGGGACCACTGGGGAGACTCCAGGCTGAGGCACCACCATGTTAGAGCAGGCATCACAATGTGGATATGTGCTCGGTTCATGCAGTACGAGCTTACATGCAGTGCATATTGAGTACAGCCTTGCAGCCTTGCTCCTAGTGTGAGACATGGTGCTGAGGTGGAGGCTCTGCAGTAAGAACACACTCCTTCAGAATGACCCCCAGAGAGTGTATAATAAAGTCCACAACCAGAGGTTGTGGCTTACCAGACCGATTTGTGTGCCCTCCGGATCCCACAACTCAGACCCCCAGACAGGTTGCAGAGATGCAGCAGCCAGCGCCGATCAGTGTGAGAACGCTGATAAAATGGCGCCGGAGTGAGGAGGGGGGGCGGGGCCTAGTCCAAGAGCGGGAACCGGAGGGCCAAGGGGATATACAGGGGAGGGAAACATCTCCTCAGAGAGGAGTGTCCTCCCCTCTGCTGAACGGCCGGTGGGCGGCGCCGCACTGTCCCTCTGCATGACTGACATGCAGGGGCAGTGAAACCGAAAGTAGGCCGCAGCTGAAGCCGGGGACTAAATTTTACAGTGCGGCCGGCGAGCAGGCACCCTCGGCGCGGTTCTCAGGGGAAACCCAGAGAACCGGCCGGAAATGTCACCAAAATAACTAACACACTCTCCCCAACAATAAAAAATGCAAGGGACCCCCTGACAATAACGTCTCAATACTTAGCTTGAGAGACGCAGGGCCAGGTCCCTGAGGGATGAGTGCTCCGTCCGGCAGGGTCCTGAGAGGGCTGCGGATGGAGACCGGTCTCCTGCAAAGCAGTGAGAACCGTGCTGGCTCCCACTTCAAGCCAGAGCCCGAGGGATGGTGAAGGAGCGCGGCATGTAAAGGCTCCAGCCTTGAAATCAACCTTAACAGCACCGCCGACACAGTGGGGTGAGAAGGGACATGCCGGGGGTCCAGCTTGGACCCGCTTTTCTTCCAACTCTTTAAAATCAAAAATCAAAAATCAGATGAAAATGCATGTGTGATCCTCCTGAACACAAAGCATTGAACTGGCTAGATTTGGTCATCCAGGGGGTGTATATGCTCGGAGGGAGGAGCTACACTTTTTAGTGTAGTACTTTGTGTGTCCTCCGGAGGCAGAAGCTATACACCCATGGTCTGGGTCTCCCATAAGGAACGATGAAGAAAGTTCATTTTTTTCTCATTAATGTACACTTTGCACCCCATCTTGACTGAAAAAAAACCCCAGAAATGTAGGCCTTGGTTTGCGCCCGGTTTTTGCCGGATGTGGCATATTTAGCCCATGCGGTGGCCGGATTGAACGTTGCCTGGTACGTTTTTTTGTGCGGCGAAAAAACCGCATCGCAATTTACAATGCAAGCCTATGGACGCCGGATGCGGCTTCCTGCGGCAAAAACCGCATCCGGCCGACGGATGCGTTTTTTTTCCACTGTGCATGCTCAGTATCAAGCCGCATCCGTCAAAAAACGGACGGGCCGCATAGAAAAACTTATGAAATGGATCCGTTTTTTTTCGCCGCATCCGTTGCATAGGTTTTTGAGCCAGATTGAGCCGCACTGCAAAAACCGGATGTGTGAAAGTAGCCTACTACAGCTATGAGTCTTCTTGGGAATGATACAACAAGTTTTTCACACCTGGATTTGGGGTTCCTCTGCCAATCTTCCTTGCAGATCCTTTCCAGTTCTTTCAGGTTGGATGGTGAACATTGGTGGACACCCATGTTCAGGTCTCTCCAGAGATGCTCAATTGGGTTTAGGTCAGGGTTCTGGCTGGGCCAGTCAAAAATGGTCACAGAGTTGTTCTGAGGCCAATCCTTTGTTATTTTAGCTGTATGCTTAGGGTCATTGTCTTGTTGGAAGGTGAACCTTCAGCCAAGTCTGAGGTCCAGAGCACTCTGGAAGAGGTTTTCTTCCAGGATATCTCTGTACTTGGCCGCATACATCTTTCCTTCAATTACAACCTGTCATCCTGTTCCTGCAGCTGAGAAACACCCCCATAGCATGATGCTGCCACCACCATGTTTCACTGTTGGGATTGTATTGGGCAGGTGATGAGCAGTGCCTGGTTTTCTCCACACATACCACTTAGAATTATCACCAAAAAGTTCTAGCTTCATCTCATCAGACCAGAGAATTATATTTCTCATAGTCTGAGAGTCCTTCATGTGTATTTATGCAAACTCTATGCGGGCTTTCATATGTCTTGCACTGAGGAGAGGCGTCCGTCAAGAAGGCTGCAGTGATAGTTGACTTTGTGGAACTTTCTCCCACTTACCTACTGCATCCCTGGAGCTCAGCCACAGTGATCTTGCGGTTCTTCTTTACCTCTCTCCTCAAGGCTCTTCTCCCAGGATTGCTCAGTTTGGCTGGACGGCCAGGTCTAGGAAGAATTCTAGTGGTTCCAAACTTCTTCCATTTAAGGATTATGGAGGCCACTGTTCTCTTCGGAACCTTGAGTACAGCAGAAATTCTTTTGTAACCTTGGCCAGATCTGTGCCTTGCCACAATTCTGTCTGAGCTCCTTGAGCAGTTTCTATTACCTCATGATTCTCATATGGTCTGACAAGCACTGTGAGCTGGGAGGTCTTATATAGACAGGTGTGCGCCTTTCCAAATCAACTCCTATCAGTTTAATTAAACACAGCTGGACTGCAATGAAGGAGTGGAACTATCTCAATGAGGTTCAAAAGGAAATGGACAGCATGTGACTTAAATATGAGTGTCTGAGCAAAGGGTCTGAATACTTATAATGTGATATTAAAGTTTTTCTTGTTTAAAAAATTTGCAAAAATATCTACATTTCTGTGTGTTTTTCTGTCAAGATGGAGTGCAGAGTGTACATTAATGAAAAAAAATGAACTTTTTTGAATTTACCAGATGGCTACAATGAAACAAAGTGAAAAATTTAAAGGGGTCTGAATACTTTCTATACCCACTGTTTGCTATTCCTAATATAAGGGGGAATATAATGTCATGGCCAAAAGTGATGGCACCCTTGAAATTGTTCCAGAAAACAAAGGAGCTCTCCCAGAAAATTATAGGCATTACACATTTTGTTATATGTGTATTTCCTTTGTATGTGTTTGAAACAACACATAAAAACTGAGAAAAAAAAAAAGGCAAATTGGACATAATTTCACACAAAACTCCAAAATTTAGTGGGACAAAATTGTTGGCACCTTCAACTTGATATCTGGTTGTTCACCTTTTGGGATAAATAACGGCAATCAATAGCTTGCTATAGCCATCAACAAGCTTCTTACTCCTCTCAACTGGAATTTTGAACTCTTCTTTTGCAAACTGGTCCAGGTCTCATATTTGAAGGCACATTCTCCCAATAGTAATTTTTATATCTCTCCACAGGTGTTCAATGGGATTTAGATCTGTACTCATTGCTTCCACTTCAGAACTCTCCAGCTCTTTGTTTCCATCCATTTCTGGGTGGTTCTTGCAGTATGTTTGGGGTCAGTGTTCTAGTGGAAGACTCCTGGCCTAGGATGCAAACCCATCTTTCTAACACTGGGTATTACATTGCTACCCAAAATCATTTGGTAATCTTCATATTTCTTGATGCCTTGCACGCGGTCAAGGCACACAGTGCAAGAAGCAGCAAAACAACTCCAAAACATCTTTGAACCTCCACCATATTTGACTGTAGGTACTGTGTTCCTTTCTTTGTAGGCTTCATTCCATTTTCAGTAAACAGTCGAAAGTTGTGCTTTACCAAAAAGCTCTATCTTGGTCTTGTCTGTGCAAAAGATGCTTCCCAGAAGGATTTTGGCTCACTCACATTTTGGCAAACTGCAGTATAGCTTTTTAATGTCTCTGTATCAGTAGTGGGGTCCTCCTGGGCCTCCTGCCATAGCATTTCAGTCAAATGTCAAAGGATAGTTTGCACAGACACTGATGCACCCTGAGCCAGCAGGACAGCTTGAATTTCTTTGGAACTTGATTTGAGGCTGTGTATCCACCATCTGGACTATCCTGCGTTGTAACCTTTCATCATTTTTTCTCTGCTGTCCACATGCAGGGAAATTTGCTAGTGTCATGTGTTTTAGTCTTCTTCTTTATGTTGTGCAGCATCCACAAAGGAACATCAAGATCTCTAGTGATTGACTTGTAACCTTGAGATTGTTAATTTTTTTCAAGTCCTCAGATAATTCTCTTCTCCTCAGCCATACGAAGCATGGAGAGCAGACACAGACATACAATGCAAATATTGAGTCAACTTCTCCCCTTTTTAGCTGGCTGTAGGTGTGATTTTCATATTGCCCACACCAGTTACTTGCCACAAGTTAATTTGTTAAATGTCACTGTCAATCTCTGACAGCAGCATCTACTGTAACACATGCCGGCAGAGAGCACGTCATTCCATTCGCAGGGCATAGATGGGTTTTCATGTTAGCCAGGGGCCTGCTGAAGACCCCCGTACCTGTCATTACGATTCTCCTATGAAACCCAGTTTTTAGTTGGCATTCATAGGAGTGTGTAATTTTCACTATACATAGCAGTGCTGATGCACTGCTATGTGTAGCACAAGAGATTAGACAATAGCAGCTTCAAGTTCCCTAAGGGTACTAATAAATACAGTAAAAATAAAAAAAAAAGTTTTAAAAAATGTAAAGAAAGAAACAAAAAACTCCAAAAAATTAAAATCACCCCCTTTTGGCTCATTAAAAACATACATAAAAAAGAAAGAAAAAAGAACCCAAAAACACATATTTGGCACCGCTGCATTTATAAAATTCCGATCGATCAAAATATAAAATAAATAAAAAAAAAAAAAAAATTGAGTGAAATTGTACTTTTCCACAATTTCAACACAATTTGATATTTTCCCGCTTTCCACTGCATCACATGATAAAATAATTCAAAAGTACAACTCGTCCTGCAAAAAATAAACCCTCATATGGCTATGTGGACGGAAAAATAAAAATATGTTATGGATCTTGGAAGAAAGGGAGGAAAAAAACGAAAAAGAAAAAACGAAAAACGGAAGAAGCAGACAAAATCTCCTCTATTCTGAGCAAAAATAAAAAGACAATTGGCCTGCTGGATCGGAACTGTTCTTTTGTAAGCAGGTCTCCGACTCAGTTATCCTAGAAATGAGGGGGCATAGCCCTTGATTTTGCAAAGCTGCACATCTTCCAATTCTTAGGGTGCGTGCCCTTGATCAGTGTTTGCAGCGTCTTGGATGTAGCATGTTTTCGCGGCTTCCAAAACGCTGCGTTGTACAGTACAAGCATAGTGGATGGAATTTCTAGAAATCCCGTGCCCACTGTGCTTGTTTTTTCCGCAGCAAGCAATGAACTGCGGTGCGGCTTCCCAACCCACAGCATGTAAATTGTTTGCTGCGGATTCGCAAGCGTCCTCCGTAGGGGAGAACACAAGCGACAGACTGCAGCCTGAACCCTGATCGGGGGCACAAGCAGCTGCAGTCTACTGCGTTCTCCTGTGGAGGAGACTCGCGGCCCCGCAGGCCAGGATCTGCTGCGTCCAGGACGCAATGAGTCCTGATCATGGGCACATACTCTTAGGGTTTGTGCACAAGGAGTTTTTTGAGAAGGTCTCCTAAAAAGAAGCCATAAAAGAAAAAATTAAAAAGAAATAATTTTGTATGACTCTTTCTATCAATTTTGATTTGTACAAACGCTTTGCCATTCATATGTTCAGTCTGTGTAGTGTTTTGTTTTTTTTGCTGCATGTTTTCAAAAGTGTCTGGTAGAAAAAAAAAAGAAAGTGTAGGTCACTTGTTTGAAGCATCTCCTGATAGAGAAAACTCCAAACTAAGCACTGTCCAATCAGAATGGTGCAAAAATGATTCAGAGAAAAAAAAACTGTGTTTAAACACTTGAAAACCTCTTCAAAATTGCTTCTGGAAATGAAAAACATCTCCAAATTCTGCATAAAGAAGGAGAGTTTCCAGAAGTGGCTTCCACTAGAATATTCATTACAAGTGTCCACAGACAATGGCCCAGATTCCTCAAGACAGCGTTGTTGAGGGGGCGTCCTGGAGTCTGACTCTCCTGAGTCACGAAGTGGTGCCCTCTTTTCATGAATCTGAAGTGTCTACCAAATGGCATGAACCTCCATGCACTACGCCAGAAATCTCACCCCAAGCAAGTACTGTAGTTACTTACTGTATCGCACCCCCGCCGCGCCCCCTTCCCACCCCAGCGCCACCTATTTTGTCACAGCTAAGAGAGACTTAAAAAGACCAAGAGTAGTACAATTTAGGAGCATCTCCGAGATGCAGGTAAAATTTGAAACTGTTCAAAACTTTGACACCAAAATTCTCATTTGAAACCTTTTTATGAATGGAGGTCCAACCATCGGCCAGTCTCACCTATGCTGTTCTGTCTGCATCGGCTGTAACTCTCTTTCGCTGGCCTCACAGTCTCCTTTTCTTCGGAAATGCTATTTTTTCCTACAAGATGTCTTGTGTTACAATCATCTTCTCCCTTCTTAATAAGGTGATAATGAGAATTTGATCCTTTTCTTAATTTGAATGATTTTGTCATAGTTTCATCAAGACTTTCATAGAGTCCACCTGGCTTTCTCCCAAAACCTTCTCCCAAGTCTCCTCCAGCCATAAAGTCTTCCTCTTCTTCTGAAAGGCAGTCAGTCATCGCCAGCGTGGGAAGTGATTGTCTCTCAGATCTGAAACACAGAAGCAATATATATAATTATATAATGTGTTCTAACCTATCTGCATATAAACAAATTCTCCAAAGATCCTCAAAGAACCCATACTTGCCTTGAGCGTCACATAAGGCGACATTCCCACAATGAGCTTACGGTGAATTTTTGATGTTGCAAAATTTCTGCACCTATTATGGAAATTAGTTTACCTGCATTTTTTCATTTCATTTTTATCGCGTTTTTGATGCTACTTTTTTTTCGTCTCTTTTGTGTTTCATGCTTTAACCCCTTCACCACCCAGCAATTTTCCATTTTTTGTTTTTTTTCCTCCCCTTCTCCCAAGAGCCATAACTTTTTTTTTTTTTACCATTATCATAGCTTGTTTTTTATTGCATGAGTTGAACTTTTCAATGAAACCATTAATTTTGTCATTTAGTTTACTTGAAAACGGAAAAAATTACAAGTGATGTGAAATTACAAAAAAGTGCCGTTCCACTATTTTTTTTTTATTTATTTAAATTTACCGTGTTCATTATATGATAAAACCAACCTGACAGTATGATTCTCTAAGTCAGTACGAGTTTGTAGAGACGAAACATGTATAGGTTTTATTTATTAAATTTAATTGGTGAAAAAAAAAAATCCAGAAATTTGTCAAAAAAACCAATGGCGCTTTTGTCACCATTTTCAGAGACCTGTAGCGCTCTCATTTTTCGGGATCTGGCGCTGTGTGATGGCTTATTTTTTGCGCCCTGACTGAAGTTTTTACAAATACCATTTTTGTGTACATGCAATGTTTTCACTGCATTTTAGTGCAATGTTGCGAAATTTAAAAAACCCGAAATGTTTGCGTTTTGAATTTTGTTACGCTTTTTACCAATCAGAGTAATTTCTTATACAGTTTGATAGATTTTGGTATTTCTGAAAGCAGAAATACCAAATGTGTGTATTTTTTTTTACTGTTAATTAGGCAAAAAGGGGTATGATTTGAACTGTTATGGATTGTTTTTTTTGGGTTTTTTTTTACTACTTATTTTTACTAGTCTCCTTAGGGGATTTGTGGTGTTCAGAGCGATGGTTCAGCACTGCTTTGTAAAGCAGAAATGTTGATCACCCATGAATGCGGACGCTCAGTCGAAATTCACAGGAACAATGTCATGATAGCTACAGGGGTCATCAGCTGACCCCCGGCTGTCATGACAACCCATCGGCATCCTTTAATCATGTCAGGAGGTGGCCGATGCAAGCAGAGAATGATCTGCTCCCCGTTGTCATGTGTTAAATCCCGCTGTCTGAGATATACCGTGGGATTTAAGTAGTTAACAGCGGCAGGAAGATATCTGATGAAATAAGCCGACATGCCAGGGAAGCACCTTTGAGGCCATTTGACCTATGGCTAGAGTTGAGCGGGAAGGCAATAATCCGGGGCCGGCGGGTCGTTAGCAGACTTAAAAATAAGTCCGATCCGCTCCGGAATCCGGTGCCCATATAAGTCAATGGGGACCGGAATCCGGAGGGTTAAAACGTTTATGGAGGGGCTAGGGGGCTGGGAACGAGCGCGGCATACTCACCGAGGCGCTGTCATGGCGACACACTCCTTCCGGGTCACGCTGTTACCTTCCGGAGCCGACAATTCAATATTCATGGTTTTCCCCACCCACCGGCGTGTGTTGGTTGCAGATAGACACGCCCCCATCCTGAGTGTCAGCGTGTCAGCTAACTGCAACCAATCACAGGCGCCAGGACGGCCGGTGGGCGGGGAAAGCAGTGCACTGTTGGTCACGGTGGTAAACACTCGGCAGCACAGTTATAGCGCTCGGCTGCAGCCCCGGCCGTCGCGCAGTATCTGTGCTGTTTATCCAGTGCCCGGAGTCACACGTGCGAGGCTGCCGGGAGCTGCCAGAGCCCCTCGCACCTGTGATTCCAGTGAAAGTAAAAAAAAACGACGTGCAGTCCCCCTAATCTTCACATCCAGCCAAGATAACGCCAGCCGGGGGCTGGTATATCCTCAGCCCGCAGCCGTCCGGTATGTCGCATCTGTTAGATGCGACATACCGGTGTGCGATACCGGCTCTTCCCGCTGGCGTGATGCGGTGCCAGTCGGGTTAATAGCAGGGGTTAGCAGGGGCACATAGCTGCTGCTAAACCCTAGGTTTGTGTGATGGCACAGGCGTCTATCAGATACCTGCATCACACAAACCTGTAAGTGACAGTAAATAAACACAGACACACAGAAAAATCCTTTATTTGAAATAAAATGCAAAACACTCCTCCTTCACCACTTTATTAACCCCCAAACACCCTGCAGTTCCGACGTAATCCACAGGAGAAGTCCCACGCCGCTTCAGCTCTGCTACATGTTAGAGCGAGCAGCCATAGAGCACGACCGCCCGCTCTGAGTGCAGCGTAGTACTGACCGCGATAAGCGATGACTGCACGGCAGACACTGTCACAGGCTGGGGGGGCGGGTCAGCCAGGAACCAATCACAGCTGAGAGGACGGCCGGTGGGTGGGGAAAACACGGAAAGCTGTGTGACAGCACAGGAAGTGAAAGCGCGACCCGGAAGCAAGTGTGCCGCCCGAATCGGGCCCGAGAATAGTGCTGAAACCGCGCGGATCCGGACATTTACAGCCCGGGCCCGCTCAGCCCTACCTATGGCGTACCACTACGTCATAGGTCGTGAAGGGGTTAAATAAAGCTGCTTTGTTTTGGCATTTCCTTGTATGTGGCTTTGGCAAAACTTTAATGACATTCTTAGGTGCGGATTACATAGTTTTTGATGCATTTCTGCTGTGGAATCGCACTAAAACCGCATGTGCATTTTTTTACCTGCAGATATTCCCATCTAATGCAAGTCTATGCACAGAAAACTCAGGGTACCCACAATATAAATTGACATGCAGCAGATTTGAAAAAACGAACCGCAGGTTGGCTTACGCAGCGTAAAAAAGAAGCCCAGTGGAGATGAGATTTTTATAAAATACCATTCACTTTGCTTGAACTTTAAGATGCTGCGTTTTGAAAGCAGCGAAAAAAACCACAGTGTCCTAAACTCACCGAAAACTAATTGTGCTAACCCTAAAGGATGGTTTGTAGGAAGTAAACTGTGAGGCGTCATTAAAGGGAACCTGTCAGGTCCCCTCTGCGCTCCAACCCAGCAGCATTTGTACCACCCCACGGGCTTGGCTGCGACCGCCGAGCCTCTCGGATCCGTGCTCGTACGGTGGGTGGTGGCTCGAGCTCCTCACGGACCCGGGGGTCACGTCGCTCTGCAAGGGGATTGTCGCTACACTCAGGGACTTCAGTGGGGAAAAGTTCCACGGCCGGGGCCGCGGTGGTTTGGTAGGGGTGTAAGTTTGTGACGCCACCCACGGGTTGTGGTGAATAGATGGACACCACCGCTGCCGTTAACTAGGCCTCCCGGGGACGGTGTTGCGCAGCTTGGTGTTGACCCTCCGTGGGTAGGGGAGTGATGGTCCTGGGGGCCCAAGGGAGGTGGTGAAGCGCGGAAGCGGGTGCGGGCGTATGCTGGCGCGGTGCGCGGCCCGAAGGCACAGGTGTACTCACTATGACACAATACACTGGAGTCTCTGGTAAACCAAATGGGATGATGAACAAGGCCCGCAGCCGGCTGCAGCTTCTCCCTGAACGGGTTGGTGGTTTCCGCCTTTCTCCTGCACCTTTTTATATGAATGTTTGACTCCCATGCCTAAGCAACGATAGTCCGCTCCCCGGCTTGCTGGTTGTCGGAAGAGCCCTGTTTGCCCTCAGACGCTGGCCCTCTCGGTCTCTATGCCTTGGCGGTGGCTTTACCCTGTATGGTTGGGCTGTTGTCTTCTAACGGGTCTTGTGTGGGATAGGTCCTAAAGTCCAGTCCTCAATCAGTTGATTTGACTCGGCCCTGTCGGTTCGGGGCTTTGTACTGGGTCTGAGAACCCCTCCTGGTGCTCTAGTTTCCAATCTGCTCCCCGGTTCAGTACCGGCGGGCCACCGCCCGACCCCCGGTCCCTACGGTTCCACCGGCTGTAATCCCAGCTCCTGCAGGCAGCCACCACCGTCTGCCTCCTTGCCAGAGGTGACTGGGCTCCGACCCAGCCAGAGGTGACTGGGCTCCGACCCAGCCACCTAAGTAGACTATTGGTAGGCCTGGTCACAGGTCTGCCCTTGAACTCAACCTCTCTCCTTCACGGTCAAGACTCATCTACTTGTGCACTAGAACTAGAACTTGTGTCTTTCCCGCCTCCAGGCCTGTGAACTCCTCGGTGGAGTATGTGTGACACCCTGGCAACACCAGGGAGTCACAGATGACTGTGCCCTCCACCAAGGATACAGGAATAGCCTCCTCCTTGGGATTTAACACCTTCCCTCACAGGGTTACATCGAGCCAACAAAACACTAGTTACCCCCCCAGGGAAGGAAAGGCACACCAGTGGGCAGGACCAGGCGGATGGAGAACGCCCACCTTGGGGTCTAGAAAACCCGGGGCTGGAAAAGAGTCAGAGAAGTGCTGGACAGGGAAAGGGACAGTTGTGTAGTGCTGAGTAGTCAGTGAAGTGTAGTCAGGGGTTGGAGCCTCTGGACTACAGCAGCACTTGCAAAGGGCTAGGTGGCAGACGGTGGTCAGTGTCTGACAGGAGACGGGAAGACGGCTGCCGGAGATCCTAGGTGGCCCAGGACAGGGTAGGAGCCCGCCGGTACAGACACCGGAGAACCGACCCGGAAACCATGCACAGAGGGGGTACTTGGACCCTGAAGCAGGACCGGAACAAACGGCCTCGTTAATTAACCAATTGAGGGCAGGATTATAGGTACTGTCCCAACCAAATTCGCAAAAGCAGACAACAGCCCACCGCGGGGGATAGGGCATCTGCCAGGGCCCGGTAGATCCCAAGGGCCAGCGTCAGCGGGCAAGGCTCCCAACAAAAGTACCGGGAGCGGACTCCCGTGCCATACCGGGAAGTCCACAAACACCAAAACAGTGCAGAGGAAAGTGACACAGACCATCACCCCGTGTGTGGGACCAGCACACCCCTCCAAAAGGCTCCCGGCATTCGGCTTTGGTTTACAAAAGGACTCTGAGTTTATTGACTCCACACATCAGTACAGCCTCATCCAGCACCACAACAACTATTGACTCCCCACATCAGTGCAACCTCATCCAGCACCAGGACAACCGAACTGTGAGTTTACTGTTCCCTGCAATACTACACAATACCTGGGCCCTGGGATTACACCTCTCCTACCCGTGGAGGGGATCCCACCTTGCTGCCCTGCTTCATCAACCCCGGGCACCCCCATATGTAGGCAGCAGCGGTGTCACCATCCATCACTGCAACCCACGGGTGGCGTCACAGACAATTTCTCTTGTAAATAACCCCTTTTCACTCGTGGGCGACGGACGGCTGCGCGAGCCCCGGATCCGGCTTCCACTCGAGCCACAGCCATCACCCGGATCAGAGTGCCTCGAGCGGCCCCCCGGTTGTGATCTGTCCCCCGCCCGCGACGTATGCCCAAATTCCCTCCCTAACCAGCCCAGTATAACGCAGTGCACTGATATGAATGTGTAAAAAACAACCTATAAATTTCGCTGTTGCCAAGCTAATTATGGCCTTGACTAGTCGCAGGAGCATAGTTTTCCCAGATTAGTCGGCCCTTTATCCATGTTATCATGCCCCTGTGGGTGTGATAACATGATTTCCACCTTCACGTCCCTGCCAGCTCCTAGAAAACGTACACATGGATGCAACTCATTTCGGCCTCGTCGGTACGCCTCAGAAGCCGGGTGTATGCTTCCCAGCTTCATTAAGTGCACTGTGCATGACCGGAAGTTCAGAAGATGGCTCTTGTACACGTGTTCTGCACTTCTAGTCATACACAAGACACCTAATGAAGCTGGGAAGCATCCAGCCTGCTTTTGGGTGTACTGACGAGGCCGAAATGAGCCGCATCCATGCGCGAATTTCCATTACCCAGTGGTGATGCCAGCTCTTGGAAATCAAAGGGGCGTGATAACACGGAAAGAGGGCCAACTAGTCTGGAAAAACAATGCCCCTGTGACTAGTCAAGGCCCTAATTAGCATAGGAACAGCAAGGTTTATAAGTTATTTTTCTACACATTCATATTAGTGAATAGTGCTATACAGGGCTGGTTAGGGAGGGAATTTGGACATACAGGTCTGAATGCTGCTGGGTTGGAGGCAGTGGGGACCTGACAGATTCCCTTTAATCAATACTGTACACAATCAGCTGCTGCAAAGCCCTGAGTTTTAGAGCACATTCATATACTGGGAGAACACTGCGAGGATGTCTGCAGCGTATTACAGGAGCAGCAAATATAGAAATATTTATGTGGGGAAAAAATCTGAGCAGAAATTGACCTGAAGAAATTTTAAATTATCGGCCTGTGAATTTATGCTGAAGAGAATACAATGTACGCCCTCTGCAATATGCACGTGGATTAAGCTGCAGATTTGAGACATTCTTGTTATGGATTTGTATTGGATCAATGGAAACATTTATAAGTCACATCATGGGAACATACCCAAAGGCAAGATAACTTCCGGACAAAGGTTTACAAACTACTCTGATAGGTGACTACCAAGCCCTGCTGAATTTACTCCTCTGAGGATAGGTTCATTCATTGTAATTTAAGTTTGAAAAAACCATGGAAAAAAAAAATCCCACCCTTAGGCTGCGTGCCCACGATCAGTGTTTGCAGCATTTTGGACGCAACAAGCTTCAACTACGTCCAAAACGCTGCGGTGTACAGTACAAGCACAGTGGATGGGATTTCTAGAAATCCTGTGCACACTGTGCTTGTTTTTTTCGCAGCAAACACGGACCTGCGGTGCGTCGTTCCAGACTGCAACATGTCAATTGTTTGCTGCGGATTCGCATGAGTCCTCCGAAGGGAAAACACAAGCGGAGGAGACTCGCAGCCCCGCAGGTCAGGACGCGCTGTGTCCAGGACGCAGTGAGTCCTGATCGTGGGCACATACCCTAAGGCCTCCATCATATGTGCATACAAAACACGTATGTGAAAAAAGAGAATTTTGTTACTTACCGTAAATTCTTTTTCTTATAGTTCCGTATTGGGAGACCCATACCATGGGTGTTTAGCTTCTGCCTCCGGAGGACACACAAAGTACTACACTTAAAAGTGTAGCTCCTCCCTCTGAGCTTATACACCCCCTGGTAGCCAGTCCTAGCCAGTTTAGTGCAAAAGCTGAAGGAGAATAGCCACCCACAAGTAGAACCGAGTAAGAACCGGAACAACCGGAGACTCTGTCCACGACAACAGCCGGTGATAACACACGGAACAAGAAAATTGCCAACAGGCAACAGGGAGGCAGCTGGGTCTCCCAATACGGAACTATAAGAAAAAGAATTTACGGTAAGTAACAAAATTCTCTTTTTCTTTATCGTTCCTTTGGGAGACCCAGACCATGGGACGTTCCAAAGCTGTCCCTGGGTGGGAATAAACAGAAAAAACTAAGAAGTAGGCGGAGCCTAACTTCACAAGTGGGCGACAGCCGCCTGAAGGATGCGTCTGCCCAAGCTCGCATCTACGGAAGCATGAGCATGCACTTGGTAGTGCTTCAAAAAGGTATGCAGGCTAGTCCAAGTGGCAGCCTGACAGACTTGTTGTGCCGTAGCCTGGTGCCTAAAAGCCCAAGAGGCACCGACAGCTCTGGTCGAGTGAGCTTTGATCCCCGGCGGGGGAGGCACCTGAGTACTCTGGTAGGCGTCCGAAATGGTCGATCTAATCCAACGGGCCAAGGTCGGCTTAGAAGCAGAGAGACCCTTGTGCCGCCCTGTGGTTAGCACAAAAAGAGAGGTGCACCGCCTAAGCGCAGCGGTGCGAGCCACATAAATCTGGAGAGCACGCACCAGATCTAGAGTATGCAGCGCTTTCTCAAAGTGATGAACAGGGGCCGGACAGAAGGAAGGCAAGGAAATATCCTGGTTAAGGTGGAAGGGAGAGACCACCTTAGGAAGAAAGTCCGGGGTCGGACGGAGAACTACCTTGTCTTGGTGAAAAACCAAAAAAGGTGACTCCGAGGAGAGCGCAGCCAAATTAGAGACTCTCCTGAGAGAAGTTATGGCAACCAGAAAGGCCACCTTTTGAGAAAGACGATACAAAGAAACCTCCCTAAGGGGCTCAAAGGGGGGTTTCTGCAATACCGTGAGGACCAAGTTAAGGTCCCAGGGATCCAAGGACCGCCGATAAGGCGGAATGATGTGAGACGCACCTTGCATGAAGGTGCGGATCTGAGCCAGCCGGGCGAGACGCCGCTGGAACAGCACTGATAGAGCTGAGACTTGTCCCTTGAGAGAGTTGATGGACAGTCCTAGCTGCAGACCGGACTGTAAAAAAGACAGAAGGGTCGGCAATGAGAATGGCCAAGGAGAATGGCCGGAAGAGCGACACTAGGACAGGAAAATTTTCCAAGTCCTGTGATAGATCTTGACGGAGGAAGACTTACGGGCCCGAGTCATAGTGGAGATGGCTTCAGGAGGAATACCAGAAGCCGTCAAAATCCAGGACTCAAGAGCCACGCCGTCAATTTGAGTGCCGCAGAATTCGGGCGGAAAAACGGACCTTGCGAGAGCAGGTCTAGACGGTCCGGAAGATGCCACGGCATCTCCACGGACAGTTGGAGCAGGTCCGGATACCAAGCTCGCCTGGGCCAGTCCGGTGCAATGAGGATGACTCGACAGCCCTCCATTCTGATCTTGCGCAGGACTCTGGGCAAGAGAGCTAGAGGGGGAAACACGTAGGACAGACGAAACTGGGACCAGTCTTGAACCTTGTTGTTGTAATGGGATGCCATTAGGTCCACGTCCGGAGTGCCCCACTTGCGGCAGATTGACTGAAACACTGCCGGGTGCAGGGACCACTCGCCACCGTCCACGGATTGACGGCTGAGATAATCTGCCTCCCAGTTTTCTACGCCAGGGATGTGGACTGCGGATATGGTGGACTTTGAGTCCTCCACCAATTGAAGAATGCGTTGGACCTCCAACATTGCCAGGCGGCTGCGTGTCCCGCCTTGGTGATTGATGTAGGCAACCGCTGTCGCGTTGTCTGACTGGACTCGAATGTGCCTGCCCGCCAACAGGTGGTGAAAGGCTAGGAGAGCTAGAAGCACAGCTCTGGTTTCCAGCAAATTGATTGAAAGGGCTGACTCGGACAGGGTCCAAGTGCCCTGAGCTCTGTGGTGGAGATGTACCGCTCCCCAGCCGGATAGGCTGGCATCCGTGGTGAGAATCACCCGGGACGGAGCCAGGAAGGAGCGCCCTTGGGACAGGGAGAGGGGTCGAAGCCACCACTAGAGAGAGCTCCTGGTCCGTGGCGACAGAGCCACTAACCTCTGTAAGGAGGAAGGCCGCTTGTCCCAACAGCGGAGAATGTCCAGCTGCAGAGGACGCAGATGGAACTGGGCAAAGGGAACCGCCTCCATGGAAGCCACCATTTGACCCAGCACCTGCATCAGGCGCCTGAGGGAATAACGGCGGGGCCTCAGGAAGGAGCGCACCGCTAGCCGGAGACACTGCTGTTTGATTAAGGGCAACTTCACAAGTGCCGGCAAAGTCTCGAACTGCATCCCTAGGTACGTGAGACTCTGAGTCGGAGTCAGAGTGGATTTGGGAAGATTGACAATCCACCCGAATTGGGCTAGGGTGGCGAGAGTGAGCGAAACACTCCGCTGACAGTCTGCGCTGGATGTACCCTTGACCAGAAGGTCGTCCAGATAAGGAAGCACTGCTAACCCCTGGAGGTGCAGGACCGCAATCACTGCCGCCATGACCTTGGTGAATACCCGAGGGGCCGTGGCTAACCCGAAGGGGAGAGCCACGAATTGGAAATGATCCTCTCCTATCGCAAAACGTAACCAACGCTGATGTGACACTGCGATTGGCACATGTAGATAGGCATCTCTGATGTCGATGGACGCCAGGAACTCCCCTTGGGTCATAGAGGCAATGACTGATCGCAGAGACTCCATGCGAAAATGCCGCACCCGGACATGCTTGTTGAGAAGCTTGAGATCCAGGATGGGCCGGAAGGTACCGTCCTTTTTGGAACTAGGAAGAGATTTAAGTAAAAACCTCTGAACCGTTCCTGAGCGGGAACTGGGACAATCATGCTGTTTGCCTGCAAGGACGCCACGGCCTGCGAGAAGGCGGCGGCCTTGGAGCAGGGGGGAGCTGAGAGAAAAAATCTGTTTGGAGGGCTGGAAGAGAATTCTATCCTGTAGCCGTGAGATATGATGTCTCTCACCCACTGATCGGAGACTTGCTTTAACCAAGCGTCGCCAAAGTGGGAGAGCCTGCCACCGACTAAGGACGTGGCTGGAGCGGGCCGAGAGTCATGAGGAACCTGCCTTAGTGGTAGAACCTCCTGCGGTCTTCTGCAGATGCGCTTTTGGGCACCAGTTGGATTTCTGATCCTTGGCTGAGTTAGCGGACGAGGCGGAATGCTTAGAGGATGACCAGTTGGAGGAACGAAAGGAACGAAACCTCGATTGATTCCTACCCTGGGCGGGTTTCCTGGTCTTGGTTTGTGGCATGGAAGTACTCTTCCCGCCAGTAGCTTCTTTAATGATTTCATCCAGCTGTTCACCAAACAGCCGTGAACCAGCAAAAGGGAGCCCAGCAAGAAACTTCTTGGAAGAAGCATCTGCCTTCCACTCTCGAAGCCACAAAATCCTGCGGATAACAAGAGAATTAGCTGAAGCCACCGCAGTGCGGTGAGCAGCCTCTAGCATGGCAGACATGGCATAAGATGAAAAGGCTGAAGCCTGAGCAGTTAAGGTAACCATCTCAGGCATAGATTCCTTGGTGAGGGAATGCATCTCCTCTAGAGAAGCAGAGATGGCTTTGAGAGCCCACACTGCTGCAAAAGTCGGGGAAAACGCGGCCCCCGCAGCTTCATACACAGATTTGGCCAGAAGGTCAATCTGACGGTCAGTGGAATCCTTAAGTGAGGTGCCGTCAGCCACCGACACAACGGTCCGGGCTGATAGCCTAGACACCGGAGGGTCTACCTTTGGGGAGTGAGACCACTCCTTGACCACCTCAGGTGGAAATGGAAACCGGTCATCAGAACCACGCTTTGGAAAGCGTTTGTCAGGGCAGGCCCTGGGTTTGGTCACAGCGGTCTGAAAACTGGAGTGGTTAAAGAACACACTCTTCACTCTCTTAGGCGAGGTAAACTGATGTTTTTCTGCCAAAGAGAGTTGCTCCTCTGACACTGGCGGATTGAGATCCAGCACAGAATTAATAGAAGCAATCAAATCACTAAGATCTGAGTCACCCTCAGAGAAATCGATGGGATACATAGCCTCCGAGCCCCCAGTGAGGGCATCCTCCTCATCTTGAGAGTCAGCTCTTGAGACAGAGCCGTGGGATGGGGAGGGGGAGGAAACCCTGCGCCTTCTCTTAGAAGGACGGGGTCTGGGATCAGATGATGAATCCTCCGTGAGCTCTGATGGACAGAGGTCAGAGGATAGGAGTCCTCTGTCAAGAGTATTAGAGGCACCCTGTGAGGGGGGCTGATGCATATTCATCAAATTCCTGGACAAAAGTCCCATGGACTCAGCAAATGACTGGATATGGACCTAGAAAAGGACTCTACCCAGGCCGGGGGTTCAATCACAGGTGCAGCAGCAGCCTGAGAGACCACTGGGGGTGAGACTCCAGGCTGTGGCACCGCCAAGTTAGAGCAACCATCACAGTGTGGATAAATGCTCGGCTCAGGCAGCAGGAGCTTACATGCAGTGCATGCAGAATAAAGCTTTGGAGCCTTGCTCCTTGTGTGAGACATGCTGCTGGAGTGGGGGCTTTGCAGAGAATGAACCCCAGGGAAAATATACAGAGGTCCACAACCGGAGACCGGCTGTGGCTTACCAGACCGCTGAGCGCGGTGTTGTGTGCCCTCTAGATCCCGAAGCCCGGTCCCCCAGAGCGCAGCACCTCAGCAGAGATGCAGAATGCAGGATGTCCCAGAGCAGAGTGAACTCTGCCTGAAAAATGGCCGCCGGGGCGAATAGAGGGGGCGGGACTAGGGGCGTTCCTATAAAAGAGCGGGAACTGGAGGGCTATAGAGACCTGCCGGAAAGGAGGGACGCCCCAGCAATGGGGGGTGTCCCTCCCCTGTGTAGAACGGCCGCCGGGAGGAGCCGAACCTGTCCCTCTGCATGAGTGACATGCGAGGGCAGGAAAACGAAACTAGGCCTCCGGCGAAGCCGGGGCCTAAATTTAAGCGGCGAGGCCAACAAGCAGGCACCATCGGCGCTGTTCTCGGGCAAAAGCTGGAGAACCCGCCGGAAAAGTTAAAAACAAATCACATACAGCATACTCTCCCCTTACAATAAAGAACCGGGACCCCCAACATAAACGTCTCAGGTACTTAGCTGCTGAGACGCAGGGCCATGTCCCTGGGGATGAGTGCTCCGGTCCAACAGAATCCTCAAGGGGCTGTGGATGGAGACCGGACTCCTGCCAGGCATGGAGACTGTGCTGGCTCCCACTTCAAGCCAGAGCCCAGAAGGGATGGTGAAGGAGCGCGGCATGTAAGGCTTTAGCCTTGTAAATCAACCTTAACAACACCGCCGACACAGTGGGGTGAGAAGGGACATGCCGGGAGTCCAGACATGGACCCGCTTTTCTTCAAACTCTTTCCAAAAGTCAAACAATCAGATGAGAATCCATGTGTGGATGTATGACCTCCTGAACACAAAGCGATAAACTGTCTAGGACTGGCTACCAGGGGGTGCATAAGCTCAGAGGGAGGAGCTACACTTTTAGGTGTAGTACTTTGTGTGTCCTCCGGAGGCAGAAGCTAAACACCCATGGTCTGGGTCTCCCAAAGGAACGATAAAGAAAAAACAGTACCGGTGTCATCAGTGTTTTGTTTTTTGCTTAAATTAGAAATCCTGCTATGGGTCCCCTTGATTTCTATGTACGCCCCTCGTCTGGGCCTCTCATCAGTCTGATGTCACAAACTGATGTCAGAACTGGAAGAAGTGGTTAGCATTAGGACCCTACTTATCTCTTCCCGCAGAAGCAGTCTGCCACAAATCCCTTTTTAAGGCCAGAGTCACACTTGTGACAGACTCTTGCAAGTCTTGCATCACATCACCCGACATGCCATGCAGCTCTCCAGACAGGAGCATCTCAGCTGCATAGAAATACATGCAGCTGACCCCCCCACCCCACCCCCCCGGCAGGAGAGTGTGTGGCCATGTCGGGTGATGCGATGTGAGACTCTCGCGAGTCTCTCGGAAGTGTGACTCCAGCCTTTTAGGAGGGTTATTGCTTAAGCGACCTACTGACTGGTAATGTACAGCTATGTGCACACACACGTCTGCTGCAACTACTGAAGTGTTGGCGGTATAAAATAAGAGCTTTTTTTTGCCTACTTTTGATGCGTTTTTTCTCCATTCATTGGAACAAGCGAAAAACACTTAAAAAAGGCTACATGAATTGATATGCTAAAAATTAGAAACTGCATCAAATCTGCAAGGGAAAAATAAGCAGCGTGTGCATGAGACTTCAGGAATCTAATTCACTGCTGGGACTACAAAATGCTTCTATTTTTGTGAGAAAACAAAAACACAAAAGAAAATCACAACAAAAACTCAGCAAATACTTAATGTGTGCACGAATCCTAAAAAATGGTTCTTCAGCAGTTGGAGTGTGTTATACAGCACTGTACCTCAGTGGGTGCTAACGCTTCACTATATTCAAAGATGATCGAGAATACACCCTCACTCACCAAAAAGATGCTCTATAGCCGTTAAGGTATTATAAGGAATAATACACCCACTGTTATAATGTCAATTATAAAAATATTAGGTCATTGAGGATTTTGGTGACCCCCTATACTAAAGGGTACTTTACGCGCTGCGACATCGCTAACGATTTCATTAGCGATGTGAAGTTCT
The DNA here is from genome assembly GCF_048569485.1 of Anomaloglossus baeobatrachus. Classification (NCBI taxonomy): domain Eukaryota; kingdom Metazoa; phylum Chordata; class Amphibia; order Anura; family Aromobatidae; genus Anomaloglossus; species Anomaloglossus baeobatrachus. Next base: position 844,396,494 of record NC_134353.1, read on the forward strand.
AGATCACAGGTGCGATCTTTCAAGATCGCACATGCGTAAAATGACCTATGTGCGATCTCAAAAGATCGCACTTGCTATCTAGAATTTCACATCGCTAATGAGATCGCTAGCGATGTCGCAGTGTGTAAAGTACCCTTTACTCTGCAGTCCTGTCTTATTCCTATATTACTGGCCCTGTATTTGATAGTTCAAAACTGCAAACAGGACAGCAGACGATGCCCCCTCGTCCAGTCACTTCCATCACATACAGGACAGCCGGGCCCCCCCCCCCATGCGGTCACTTCCATTACACACAGGACAGCCGGTGCCCCCCGTGCGGTCACTTCCATTACACACAGGACAGCCGGTGCCCCCCCATGCGGTCACTTCCATTACATACAGGACAGCCGGGGCCCCCCCATGCGGTCACTTCCATTACATATAGGACAGCCGGGGCCCCCCCCCATGCGGTCACTTCCATTACATATAGGACAGCCGGGGCCCCCCCCCATGCGGTCACTTCCATTACATATAGGACAGCCGGGGCCCCCCCCCATGCGGTCACTTCCATTACATACAGGACAGCCGATGCCCCCCCGTGCGGTCACTTCCATTACACACAAGACAGCCGATGCCCCCCCGTGCGGTCACTTCCATTACACACAAGACAGCCGGTGCCCCCCCCATGCGGTCACTTCCATTACACACAAGACAGCAGGTGTCCCCCCCATGCGGTCACTTCCATTACACACAGGACAGCAGGTGTCCCCCCCATGCGGTCACTTCCATTACACACAGGACAGCAGGTGTCCCCCCCATGCGGTCACTTCCATTACACACAGGACAGCAGGTGTCCCCCCCATGCGGTCACTTCCATTACACACAGGACAGCAGGTGTCCCCCCCATGCGGTCACTTCCATTACACACAGGACAGCAGGTGTCCCCCCCATGCGGTCACTTCCATTACACACAGGACAGCAGGTGTCCCCCCCATGCGGTCACTTCCATTACACACAGGACAGCAGGTGTCCCCCCCATGCGGTCACTTCCATTACACACAGGACAGCAGGTGTCCCCCCCATGCGGTCACTTCCATTACACACAGGACAGCCGGTGCCCCCCCATGCGGTCACTTCCATTACACACAGGACAGCCGGTGCCCCCCCATGCGGTCACTTCCATTACACACAGGACAGCCGGTGCCCCCCCATGCGGTCACTTCCATTACACACGACAGCCGGTGCCCCCCCATGCGGTCACTTCCATTACACACGACAGCCGGTGCCCCCCCATGCGGTCACTTCCATTACACACGACAGCCGGTGCCCCCCATGCGATCTCTTCCAATACACACATGACATCCGGTGGCCCCCGCCTGGTCACTTCCATTACATACAGGTCAGCCGATGCCCCCCGTCCGGTCACTTCCATTACATACAGGTCAGCCGATGCCCCCCGTCCGGTCACTTCCATTACATACAGGTCAGCCGATGCCCCTCTTACAAGCTCCTGCTCATTGTGTACTCAGGAAACTACACAACCACTCCCTTCCCTCCCTGATACACAGCAGATACAGCTGGACGGTGCAATATGTGCAAACACTGGTTTCTAATAAGAGGGATCACCCAGCTCTGATCCCCCAGACTCAGAGCCCTGCACTCCCCCATTATGCTGTAGTGGCCAGTGCACCCTGCAACTGCTCTCTCTATAAACACCCTGATGACAGAGCAGTCAGGGACATCCTCAGCTTATTGTCAAGTTATAGCCTTGTATAGAGGGTCTCACCAGCCGTGCAGCAGGGGCTCCCTCCTGTCAGTCACTTCCTCCCCGCAGATGTTACACTACACACAAGTCTGTGATTTCCTCCTCTACAGACGTGGCCTCCCCTCCCCCTACCGGTCACATGATGTGAAGACAGGGACCCGCCTATCTCACCTGAGTACACCTGTCCTCCGCACACACGTGTATATATATACATCATATATACCTCTGTTAGCCTTATGCCTGATGTATGTAAAGCGCTGCAGAATATGTTAGCGGTATATAAAAATAAAGATTTATTTATGTTTATTTTTTTTAGCCTGTGTGCTCACAATGAGTTTTTAGTGACTTTTTAACAATGCAGTTTCCCAGTGTCAGAAATGTAGTGTCTTACAGTTCCAATAAAGTGCATGGGATTTATAGAACTATAATGCCACCGCGCTTTTTTGCTACACATCGTAATCTGCCCTCGGTTTGTGTTTCAAATCTTCAAGAAGTTAATTCTTGCGGGTACTCTGAGTTTTCTGTGCAGCTTTGCCCCATAGACTTGTATTAGATGCTGAAAATCTGCTGGAAAAAAAATGCATGTGTTTCTGAGGCAGTAACCCATCAAAAATACTTGTGATCCACACATGACTGTATCAATAAAGTTTTGTGAAGGTTAAATACCGGAATCAAAAACAAAGCAGCTTTATTTAAAACATGACCTACCAACAAGAGACAAAAAAGGCAGCGTCAAAAACGCAAGTGACCCAATTTACTTAATACATGCAGAAATCGTGAACATCAAAAGCTCATCATAGGAATGTAGCCTTATAATAGTGTATAAGGCTATGTGCCCACGGGGACAGTGTCCTGCGGATATATCCGCAGGTGCTCCCAGGAAACAGCACCACAACTTTTGTCTATGACATATATACATAAGACATATATACTGCAGTGTTGTATATAACTAGTGTATATGTTGTTTAAGGCCTGCGACACACATCTGTGCCGCCGGAACGTGTTTGCCATTTTTTGCACGTACCAGCGGCACGGAGACACGTACTTACCACACGCAACACGCAGGGTAAATGCGTGTCTCTCGGCACGTGCGTGATTTTCACGTGTGTCGGAGGCCTAAGGCTCAGTGGTTAGCACTGCAGTTTTGCAGCACTGGAGTCAGATTCCACCAAGCACAACATCTGTTTGTGTGAGTTTCCTCCAGGTTCTCTGGTTTCCTCCCACAGTCCACAGACATAACAATACGGAATATGTCGATTGTGAGTCCCAATGGGGACAGTGATGATAATGTCTATAATATGCTGTGGAATTAATGGCGCTATGTAAGGAAATTGAATAATTAACTAGTGAATATCGTATATAACGCAATGTGATATATGACTAGTGTGTATGTTGTATATATTGCAGTGTGATATATAACTAGTGTGTATGTTGTATATATTGAAGTGTGATACTGTATATAACTAGTGTATATGTTCTATATATTGCAGTATGCTATATAACTAGTGTGTATGTTGTGTATTTTGCAGTGTGTTATATAGTCTATATGTTGTACACTGTGTGCAGAATTATTAGGCAAGTTGTATTTTAGAGGATTTTTTTCATTATTGATCAACAACTATGTTCTCAATCAACCCAAAAGACTCATAAATGTCAAAACTTAATATTTTTGGAAGTTGGAGTGGTTTTTTTTTTAGATTTGGCTATCTTAGGAGGATATCTGTTTGTGCAGGAAACTATTACTGTGCAGAATTATTAGGCAACTTAATAAAAACCAAATATATTCCCATCTCACTTGTTTATTTTCACCAGGTAAACCAATATAACTCACAACATTTAGAAATAAACATTTGACATGCAAAAACAAAACCCAAAAAGTTAGTGACCAATATAGCCACCTTTCTTTATGATGACACTCAACAGCCTACCTTCCATAGATTCTGTCAGTTGCTTGATCTGTTTACGATCAACATTGCGTGCAGCAGCCACCACAGCCTCCTAGACATTGTTCCGAGAGGTGTACAGTTTTACCTCCCTGTAGATCCGCACATTTTATGAGGGACCACAGGTTCTCTATGGGGTTCAGATCAGGTGAACAAGGGGGCCAGGTCATTATTTTTTCATCTTTTAGACCTTTACTGGCCAGCCACGCTGTGGAGTAGTTGGATGCATGTGATGGAGCATTGTCCTGCATGAAAATCATGTTTTTCTTGAACGATACCGACTTCTTCCTGTGCCACTGCTTGAAGAAGTTGTCTTCCAGAAACTGGCAGTAGGTCTGGGAGTTGAGCTTCACTCTATCCTCAACCCAAAAAGGTCCCACAAGTTTATTTTTGATGATACCAGCCCATACCAGTACCCCACCTCCACCTTGCTGGTTTCTGAGTCGGAGTGGAGCTCTCTGCCCTTTACTAATCCAGCCTCTGGCCCATCCATCTGGCCCATCAAGAGTCACTCATTTCTTCAGTCCATTAAACCTTTGAAAAATCAGTCATAGGGCTCTTGTCCACTTGCGATTTTCCTGTGCGAGTGCAATCCGATAAAAAAATCGGATCGCACCAGCGTTAAGCTATGAGGCCGTGTCCTCTTGCTAAATTTTTAAAGGCACGACTCGTGCTCTCGGTGAAATCGCAGCCTGCTGCGTTTTGCACCGAGTCTCAGCTCTCGCACCCCCATGCAAGCCTATGGGAGCAAGAAAAAAACGCAATACAGATGGCTTATGCATGTCATACGTATCCTTGGTGAGAAAAATCTACAGACTCGCATAGCAATTGCAGGGCACTCGCACAGCACTCGCATGACACTCGCATGTCATACGGATGCTAGGTGAGTATAAAAACGCAGACCATACGCATGACACTCGTCCACGTTTTCAGGACGAGTATCGCTGTGATTATTTAATCGCAAGTGGACAAGAGCCCTTAAGATATTTCTTGGACGTTTTACCTTATGTTTCTTGTTCAAAGGTGGTCATTTTTCAGCCTTCCTTACCTTGGCCATGTCCCTGAGTATGGCACACCTTGTACTTTTTGATACTCCAGTAATGTTGCAGCTCTGAAATATGGCCAAACTGGTGGCAAATGGCATCTTGGCAGCTTCACGCTTGATTTTCCTCAATTCATGGGCAGTTATTTTTTCATTCCAACTTAGCATGAGAAAAAATACTGATTGACGCTACTCCATAGCATAACATTGGAGCTAATGCTAATGCTATCCGATAAAACAGTTTTGTGGTCTTCTGAAGAGACGAACCTCATTGAACAGAGGTCAGATTGAGTAATTGTCAGAGGTTTCATCTGAATCACGTCATTCGGAGATTTAGATGGAAACCTTGAAGTGCGGAGTGTAGAGTACAGGATAAATGTGGTCCAAAATGTTCCCAATAAAAGCTTCATGTCAATCCACTAAAAAAAAAAACAAAAACAAGTTGCCACTCAGGTCCATAATCTCTCAATACATGGAAATTTTCCAGCTTACAGGTAACACAAAAGCTCTTGAAAAGTGAAATGGCTCCTTGCCTTCCTCTCAAAGAAATCCAGCGAAATCCGCTCTCACAAATCCAAATGTCCCCCCTCCCTTTTGAGCCCGACAGTGTACCTAAATTACAGCTAGTGTCCACATGTTTGTAGGTACTGTAGAAAAAAGAGCCAGCATAATTTGCAGGATCTATGTCTCCAGAAGCACGAGCTGGGCACAATGTACTGGGCACTACAATGTACGGGCACTACAATGGCAGAAATGCAATTTTTACTCAGCAACTTACAATGCGTGTTTGTTTCTGGAGAAACCCATGGAATTTTCCACTACATCTATAGATAAATTCCCAGAGGGGTGTAATTTCAAAAGTGTGGTCAGTTAGGCTGAAGTTACAGTAGCGTATGGCATCCGATGCGATATGCTAATGACCCCTGCTGTGAGCATGAGCCGAGTGTCATGCGACCGTGACCGGATCTTGCGATCGGGTCACAGCTGCGAAGCTGAGGGCAGGCGCTGCGGAGGAGAGGGAGGGGTTAATCTCCTTATCTCCTCCATTGTCAGCCTGTGCTGTGCGTATATCGCACTGCACTGGGATAACATCAGAGTGCAGTCCGATGTTACTCTCGCACCCATTCACTTGAATGGGTGAGAGTGATACAGCTCTAGCAGAAAATCGCAGCATGCTGCGATATTTTCCTCAGTCCGTTTGTCTAACATGGGGCCGAGTGCAATGTGAGATTTTGTCGCATTGCACTCGTCCGATTTATACGCTCGTGTGAGCGCACCCTTAAGGGGGATTCTGCTCTGCAAGTCCTCAAGCTATTATGTGAAAATTTGTTCTCCAGGAGTCAAATATCGCGCCTTCCCTGCAGAGTCTCACCTTCTGGTCAAGTAGTACCATACAACCACATATTAGGTATTGCCACATTCAGCATAAATTGTATGACCAATTTTGGTACCATACTTTCCCATGTGAAAATATAAAATCTGGGGCTAAAACTATTTTTTTGTAGTAAAAATGTAATTTTTTTTTCTTTACCACTCAATGGTGTCAATATACTCATTGCACCCCTGGTTGAATTAATTGATAAAGTAACAAAAATGTCTGAACACATTCTCGCTCTCGCATTATTCTGGCATTTGGCAAAATTAAATAATTTTGGTTCTTAATTGACGTAAAATGGGAAAGGTTTATTCTGATTTCATGTCAGATAGGGAGAAAAACCTGCATATGTGTCTTTATAGATGGTGTATGTAAACTTGAGGATGGGGGTTGGGGGGGTGAAATATTTCTACTTTCTACCACCAGAGCATTTTCCCCATCAGAAAAGAATGGTGGTAGCACATAAGCATTGTGTTGAAGTTGGCTATTTTTAACAATCCTGTAGGGAATGAATGGAGAGGCAACACATTTTTGTGATCACGACTCTGACTAGACATTTCAGTCCCATTCTCAAGATTAGGGGATGGTGGAGGTTGGAAATATAGGGGATTCCCCTTCAAAAAATGTGTACATGACGTCTTTTAGATGCTGGCAACCCTACAGGGTTTTCCAAGAAGACCTTTCAGTACACTTCAACAGTTTTTTGTCCTGTAGTATCTTCTTTGTGTCCGTTTGATCATATCCAGAGCACTTTTTTAGTTATTGACAGCTGGCATTGTTTTTCGCGTTTTTTTCAATCATGTTGTTTTTTGTTTTCACTGCATTTTTCCAATCTTTAATTTTTTTTCTCCATTCAACAATGAACCACTAAGGCTTTCAGACACAGAAATGCTGCGAAACTGATCAAAAAGAAGTCCAATCATCTTTTCAGTTTTCCCATTAAGAAGTACTGAGTGATTTCAGAGAGGAAAACGCCTGAAGAATGATATGCTCACTTCTTTTTGCCCTATGGAGTCATTAGAAACTTGAAGCCATTAAAATAAAAGACGATAAGCCTGAAGATATGAACAGCAAGGATCCTTCTTTTGGTCATTTTCAGAGAGCTCTTTCAGATAGGTTTCAAAGCATATCCACCTGAAATAAATGTTGTGTGCACATAACGTTAGATGTCAGCATGTGGTTGCACTGCTGGTATCCAGAAAGGCCAGGCTGATAACTAAATGTACAGATTCATTCTCTTTCCACTATTCTGCAGACCAACCCCAGCAGAAGTTTCTCCATGGTACAATAATATGGATAAAAGAAATCCAGGTTTAATGCTGCACTAGAAACCACATGAATCCAGGAGTATGTGATGAAATCCTTTTTCTTTATTTCTGCAGGTCTACGCGTTTCAAAGACATATCCGTCTTCTTCATCAGGACAAAAGAACAGTATATCAATATAAAGATACTAGAAGGTGGCCCGATTCTACGCATCGGGTATTCTAGAATTTACGTATTGTGTAGTTAATGTTAGATTTTTGTTACATATATATATATATATATATATATATATATATATATGTAACAAAAATCTATATATATATATATATATATATATATATATGTATATGTATGAGATGTTGTGTGTAGTTACCAAGTGTTTGTGTAGGGGCTGTACATGTTCTGGGTGTTGTCTGGGTGTGGCGGGGGGTGAGTGCGGTGTTGTTTGTGTGTTGTGTGTCGTTATTTGTGGAGCGCTGTGTGTCTGTATCGTTGTGTATGTGTGTTGCGCGGTTTGTGTGTGGGGGGTGTGTTTTGGGGGGAGGTATGTTTTGTGCAGTGTGTGTGTTGTGCGGTATGTGCTTATATTTGTGTGTGCCGCGGTGTTTGTGTGTTGGGTGTTGTGTGTGTGCGGCGTTGTGTGTGTGGGTGTCTGTGTAGGGCAGTGTTTGTGGTTCCCAGTGTGTGTGTGGTGTGTTGTGCAGTGCGTGTGTGGCAGTGTGTGTGTGTGTGTGTGTGTGTGTGTTTTGGGGGGAGGTGTGCACCCCCCATCGTGCTCCATCCCCCATGCTGCGCACCCCCCATCGTGCTCCATCCCCACTCCCCATCGTGCTCCATCCCCCATGCTGTGCATTCCCCATCGTGCTCCATCCCCCATGCTCATGCTGCGCATTGCCCATCGTGCTCCATCCCCCATGCTGCGCACTCCCAAACGTGCTCCATCCCCCATGCTGCGCACTCCCCATCGTGCTCCATCCCCCATGCTGCGCATTCCCAAACGTGCTCCATCACCCATGCTGAGCATTCCCAAACGTGCTCCATCACCCATGCTGCGCAACCCTCATCGTGCTCCATCCCCCATGCTGCACACTCCCAATCGTGCTCCATCCCCCATGCTGCGCACTCCCCATCGTGCTCCACAGTCACACATCAGACAGTAAACACGCACACATCTGATCGCATACACTCACACACACCCCACTTCTCCCTGTGCCCACCGGTGGGCGGTCCCAGCAGCTGTGCTGCACGCCGTGCTCCTCTGCAGACACTCGCAGATCCGATCGCATACACTCACACACACACTCACACACATCCGATCGCATACACTCACACACACACTCACACATCCGATCGCATACACTCACACACACACACACACACTCACACACATCCGATCGCATACACACACACACACACACACATCCGATCGCATACACTCACACACACACACACACACACACACACACGATATCGCACATACACACTGACACAATCACAACATCCGGAAATACCACATGCTTCCGGCCATGTGATCCTCCGGCAGGTCCTGGAAGGTCACTGCACAGTATCGCTGCCGAGAAGCAAGCAATATCACGGGATGTTGTGAGTATGTGGATGCCATCTGATGTGTGTGTGAGGTGTGTGTGAGAGTGAGTGTGATCTGATGTGTGTGTGTGTGTGTGTGTCTGTTCTTATGTGTGTGCGTGTGTGTGTGTTCCGCCGCTGCAGGACGTGGATGCGATCTGATGTGTGTGTGAGGTGTGTGTGAGAGTGAGTGTGATCTGATGTGTGTGTGTGTGTGTGTGTATGTGTGTGTCTGTTCTTATGTGTGTGCGTGTGTGTGTGTGCAGGACCTTGATGCGCTCACCTCGGGGCGAGAAGCCATTCCGTGTGGGGGGCGGAGCCTGGGCGAGCGGCCAATCCGTGCGGGGGGGCAGACCCGAGGCGAGGGGCCAATCCGTGCGAGGGGGCGGACCCGAGGCGAGCGGCCAATCCATGCGGGGGGGTGGGGCCATGGCGAGGCCAGCGGCCAATCCGCTGTTTGTCACCGTAAGGACATGTCACGGTAAGGACACAATTTTGGAGCAAGACAGACAGACAGACAGACAGACAGACAGACAGACAGACAGACAGACAGACAGACAGACAGACAGACAGACAGACAGACAGACAGACAGACAGACAGACAGACAAAGGCAATTATATATATAGATTCTGTTCTTTTGTCCTGATGAAGACGGATATGTCTTTGAAACGCGTAGACCTGCAGAAATAAAGAAAAGGATTTCATCACATACTCCCGGATTCATGTGGTTTCAAGCGCAGCATTAAACCCGTATTTCTTTTATCCATATTGTTTTATCTCTCGCGTCGGGGCTGCTGCTGACCACTTTCTGATATATGTGCATCAAGGAGTTGTGCCTGACACAACTTCAAGAGGTGAGTGTGCCTTTGGCACCAAATTTGCGAAATCTTATACCTGGAAAGACCCTATGTGCGCTTTCTCTTCCACTGACAAATAACTCCATGGTACAATGAAAGTGGAATCAGGTAAAAATGAAAAATCAAAAACCATTTTATTTACATAAATAGTTTAGCACAGAACTTTACATAACTACAGTTCACATTCTAGGTAGGCTGGCACATAGCAGACCTGCACGGAGGTGTTTAATGTCACAGCAGAGGCACAGGTATGAGGAGGTACAATGGAAAAGTGACAACTTTATTCTCGTGTGATAGTTTCCATTTGAGAGCACTATAAAAAAAATGCATAGATTATTGGAAAGATCATTTACAGAGGAAATTTGCATGAACGGACATTCTTAAATAAGTTCAGGCAGAATACACTAGATAGCAGCCAAATGTAAAACCTATACATGGCGTGTATCAGTCACTGTCAAACTCCTCTATCTTCAGCTCTTCATCTTCCATAATGTTTGCAGCGGTAACAGGTTGAGGTTGACTATTTGGAAGATCAATTTCTCCTCCTTGACTGGAAGGCAGTACTGAACGGTCTGATCTCTCCTGAGTCTTGGGTCTGATTTCACTCCCCTTTTCTTTTGTAGCTTGTCCATTAGGTGCGTCTTCTTCATCTCCACTATCCCCATCTGGTACGCCGGAGTCCTTGTCAGTTAGGGCTTCAAGCCTCAGCCTAGACCAACAATATAGAGGTCATTACTGGAATAACTCAAAACTTATTCATATTTACAGATTGCTTGCCACAGATACATTTAAAGGAAACTGATCAGGTCCAATAACGCTATTACCTGCAGATACAGGGTTAGTCTTCAGATAACAGCAGTACCAATGTAACAATTTTTGGTTGCACGTCCCCCCCCCCATCCAAGGATGCCCCTCTAGGCTCTATTTACAATTCATTTGCCAAAAGAAACATTTGGTACAATTTCTGGTGCTTCTGGTTGAGAATGCGCAGTGCAGTCAACTAACTTTCAGCATGGCATCTAGCTTTAAATATATGCTATGCCTCTGTGCACGGCCTACTTCTGTATAGTACCCTGTCAGGCCGATTTCAATTTTTGCCATCTACATTAGTATAGCTGTCTGTCTGATTTTATATATATTAGCTGGTTTCTAGCAGAGATCAACTCTCCTTCACTCCTATACATCATGGCTTGTAACTACTAGGCAATGCTACATTAATCCGTATGGCAGAAGATTATCCTTTGCCATATGCATCAACAGAGCAGGATTTGCAGTTTCACATCACTGATCCTCCTGCATATTATTGGAGGTGTTAAGGAAAAAAAAAAAAAAAAAAAAAAAAAAAAAAACAGTTGGCCTGAATTATGGTTCTATGATATTTATAGCAAGTTATATTAAACACTTTTCTTAAAACCTGGAAAACCTGTTGCATCAATTCTTTACATAGCATTCTCTAAAGCCATTTGCTAGGTATGACAGCACAATTTTTGCCAAAAGAAATTTTAAGAGCAAAGCCAAATATGTAATTCACATTGCAGTGACGAACCACACAAGCCAAAATAAAAAAAAAAAATGTTTAAAAAAAAAAAAACAACATGACCACCACATCACAACCTGACTGATTTGTCTGGTCTCCACAACACGAAACCTAATTATTGTTTTATTATGTTTCCAACTAAAAGCTACACTTTGAATATAAAAAGGACATTGTCTGTAGCATGAGTAGTTTTATGGTTAAGAGCTATGCTAAAAAATATTCCCAACTAAAACTGTGGCCAGTGACTGACACTGACGGACTAAGGCTCTATGCCCACGTTGCGTATTTGCATGCAGTTATGCTGCGTATTGCACTGCAGCGTAACTGCATGCGTCCTGCGTCCCCTGCACAATCTATGAAGATTGTGCATAATCCATGCGCACGTTGCATTTTAGAGAGCAGCGATTTGCATGACTGCCAAATCGCTGCGTTCTAAAAAGCAACATGTCAATTATTCCGTGCGCTTTGGATGCAGCTCCCGCTCTGTCTATGGTGGGTGCTGCATCCAGAGCGCATGAAATCGGCTTTTTCACTGCATTTATTACGGACTGTTTCTGCAGCGATTTGAAGCGCACAGGTGCTGTTCAAATCGCTGCAGAAATTTTTGCAGGGACACAATGCAATGTGGGCACATAGGCTACAGGCCGCTTTACACGCTGCGATATCGGTACAGATATCGCTAGCGTGCGTTACCGCCCCCATCGGTTGTGCGACACGGGCAAAATCGCCGCCCGTGTCGCACAGCATCGCCTGGACCCGTCACACATACTTACCTTCCCTGCGACGTCGCTGTGACCGGTGAACCGCCTCCTTTCTAAGGGGGCGGTCCGTGCGGCGTCACAGCGACGTCACTGAGCGGCCGCCCAATAGAAGCGGAGGGGCGGAAATGAGCGGGACGTAACATCCCGCCCACCTCTTTGCTTCCGCATTGCGGGCGGCGGCAGGTAAGGAGAGGTTCCTCGTTCCTGCGGCGTCACACGGAGCGATGTGTGCTTCCGCAGGAAAGACGAACTACATCGTACCTGCAGCTCCAACGATATTCGAGAATGGACCCCCATGTCACCGATAAGCGATTTTGCACGTTTTTGCGATGATGCAAAATCACTCATAGGTGTCACACGCAACGGCATCGCTAATGCGGCTGGATGTGCGTCACAAATTCCGTGACCCCAACGACTTCGCATTAGCGATATCGTAGCATGTAAAGCCCGCTTAAGTGTAATACACCAGTAAACTATTTCACATTTCCTGAAACATGAAGTTTGGCCACATTCGGCTGCTGGTTAATGTGGATGTGGATTTTGCACGGATAATCTGTTACTATTCACATTCCAACTCAAGTAGTTGGGGGGGTCTTCCAAACAGTCTCAGATTTTCAGTGTATTTCATCCTTTTTAAGTGCAACCCTCTGATATCTGTGCCCCAAAATTACAGCAGATTGGCAAGAAAATTGACGGCAGAAAAACTGCTTGACGTCTAAACCCACTTAATCTATCGAATTACAGAAACCTAACGTTAGAAAACTCTAAACCAATACTGCCTGATATCATAGACAACACACTGGCAGATATAGCACAAGAGACACGGTCATGCAATACACAGCATAGTAAGCTTTGAAATACCTTGCAAAATGTGTCTTCAATGGAAGCCTGCCAATATCCTGGATAAATGCAATTTGTGCTGCAGAAGAAAAAAAAAATGACCACTTATGACTACTGTATCTTCATCAATACCCAAAAATGAAGCCAGGATCACCATTTACAAGTGTTGACTGACAAGGAACAACTTTAAAAGGGAACCTGTCACCAGATTTGGTGACTATAAGCTGTGGCCACCACCAGCTCTTATATACAGCATTATAACATGCTGTATATAAGAGCCCAGGTCGCTGTGTAGAACGTAAAAATCACTTTACACCACTTACCTAAACGGTCGGTATCGTGCAGACTGGTCGGATTGGTGTCTCAGTTCTCCGGTATCGGCGCTTCCTCTTTTAACATCTTTGTCCTCCTTCTTCTGAAGCCGGGGTGCATGATGCGTCCTACATCATGCACATGCGCCGGCATTGAGTTCCTGCGCAGGCGCACTACAATACAATCTGCTTAGGGCAGATCAAAGTGCGCTTGCGCAGGACCTTAATGCCGGCCTGTGTGAATGACGTAGGACGTGTCATGCACCCCGGCTTCAGAAGGAGGACAAAGATGGCCAAAAGAGGAGACACATATGACCAGTCTGCACAGAACTGACTGTTTAGATATTATAAAGTGATTTTTACGTTCTACACAGCGGCTTGGGCTCATATATACAGCATGTTAGAATGCTGTATGTACGAGCCCACTGGTGGTGGCCGCAGCTTATAGTCACCAAATCTGGTGACAGGTTCCCTTTAATGCAGAGATACCACACACTGGAAGTGACAAGGGCCGGGGAATAACCTTGTAGTTTACCTTGGTTTCTTAGCGGATTTGTGAGCTTTGCCAGGTATGGCACCACTTGGGTCTGAAGGCACATTGGTGAAGAACAGAAATTTGAGAACAGTTCCCTGGCAGCAAGTGTATTTTCCTGATACTGGAAGAAAAAGGAAGGCATATTGAGTTCCTAGAGATACAGTCTTGTTGAAAAAGGAAGTCAAAATTTGCCTTTAAGCATCATATTACGCAGAACGGGTTAAATACATAAGTTGCAAAACCAGTTTTAGAAACTGCCTTACTAACTTTACAGGGAAACAATTTCTTTCAAGTAACTTTTCAGAATAAGGTGTCCTGTATATTTACATGAGGAATAATAATAATAATAATAATAATAATGAAGGGAATTTTGTTTACTTACCATAAATTCCTTTTCTTCTAGCTCCTATTGGGAGACCCAGACAATTGGGTGTATAGCTTCTGCCTCCGGAGGCCACACAAAGAATTACACTTTAAAAAGTGTAACCCCTCCCCTCTGCTATACACCCTCCCGTGGATCACGGGCTCCTCAGTTTTGGTGCAAAAGCAGGAAGGAGAAAACTTATAAATTGGTCTAGGGTAAATTCAATCCGAAGGATGTTCGGAGAACTGAAGACCATGAACCAAAAGAACAATTCAACATGAACAACATGTGTACACAAAAGAACAACCAGCCCGAAGGGCACAGGGGTGGGTGCTGGGTCTCCCAATAGGAGCTAGAAGAAAAGGAATTTACGGTAAGTAAACAAAATTCCCTTCTTCTTTGTCGCTCCATTGGGAGACCCAGATAATTGGGATGTCCAAGAGCAGTCCCTGGGTGGGTAAAAGAATACCTCAATAAAAAGAGCCGAAAAACGGCCCCCTCTTACAGGTGGGCAACCGCCGCCTGAAGGACTCGCCTACCTGGACTGGCGTCTGCCGAAGCATAGGTATGCACTTGATAGTGTTTCGTGAAAGTGTGCAGACTAGACCACGTAGCTGCCTGACACACCTGCTAAGCCGTAGCCCGGTGCCGCAATGCCCAGGACGCACCCACGGCTCTGGTAGAATGGGCTTTCAGCCCTGAAGGAAGCGGAAGCCCAGAAGAACGGTAGGCTTCGAGAATCGGTTCCTTGATCCACCGAACCAAGGTTGACTTGGAAGCCTGCGAGCCCTTACGCTGGCCAGCGACAAGGACAAAGAGCACATCTGAATGGCGCAGGGGCGCGGTGCGAGACACGTAGAACCGGAGTGCTCTCACAAGATTCAAAGAGTGCAAATCCTTTTCACACTGGTGAATTGGATTAGGGCAAAATGAAGGCAAGGAGATATCCTGATTGAGATGAAAAGGGGATACCACCTTAGGGAGAAATTCCGGGACCGGACGCAGAACCACCTTATCCTGGTGAAACACCAGGAAGGGGGCTTTGCATGACAGCGCTGCGAGCTCAGACACTCTCCGAAGTGATGTGACTGCCACTAGGAAGGCCACCTTCTGCGAAAGACGTGATAGAGAGACATCCCGCAGCGGCTCGAAAGGTGGTTTCTGAAGAGCCGTTAGAACCCTGTAAAGATCCCAGGGTTCCAGCGGACGCTTGTAAGGTGGGACTATGTGGCAAACTCCCTGCAGGAACGTGCGGACCTGCGGAAGCCTGGCTAGACGCTTTTGAAAAAACATGGAGAGCGCCGATACTTGGCCCTTGAGAGAGCCGAGTGACAAACCCTTGTCCATTCCAGATTGAAGGAATGAAAGAAAAGTGGGTAAGGCAAACGGCCATGGAGGAAAACCGTTATTAGCGCACCAGGATAGGAAGATTTGCTAAGACCTGTAATAGATCTTGGCGGACGTAGGCTTCCTGGCCTGTCTCATGGTGGCAATGACATCCTGAGATAACCCTGAAGACGCTAGGAGCCAGGACTCAATGGCCACACAGTCAGGTTGAGGGCCACAGAATTCAGATGGAAAAACTGGCCTTGTGACAGCAAGTCTGGGCGGTCTGGAAGCGCCCACGGTTGACCCACCGTGAGATGCCACAGATCCGGATACCACGACCGCCTCGGCCAGTCTGGAGCGACGAGAATGGCGCGACGGCAGTCGGACCTGATCTTGCGTAGCACTCTGGGCAGCATCGCCAGAGGAGGAAACACATAAGGCAGTCGAAACTGCGACCAATCCTGGACTAACGCGTCCGCCGCCAGAGCTCTGTGATCCTGAGACCGTGCCATGAATGCCGGGACCTTGTTGTTGTGCCGCGACGCCATGAGATCGACGTCCGGCGTTCCCCAGCGGCGACAGATCTCTCGAAACACGTCTGGGTGCAGAGACCATTCCCCCGCGTCCATGCCCTGACGACTGAGAAAATCTGCTTCCCAGTTTTCTACGCCCGGGATGTGAACTGCGGAGATGGTGGAGGCTGTGGCTTCCACCCACTGCAGAATCCGTCGGACTTCCTGGAAGGCTAGACGACTGCGAGTGCCGCCTTGGTGGTTGATGTAGGCGACGGCAGTGGCGTTGTCCGACTGGATACGGATCTGCCTGCCCTCCAGCCACCGATGAAAAGCCAATAGGGCTAGATACACTGCCCTTATCTCCAGTATATTGATCTGAAGGGATGACTATCGGAGTCCAGGTTCCCTGAGCCCTGTGGTGGAGAAAAACCGCTCCCCAACCTGACAGGCTCGCGTCCGTGGTGACCACAGCCCAGGTTGGGGGTAGGAAGGATTTTCCCTGCGACAGAGAATTGGGAAGGAGCCACCACTGAAGTGACGTCTTGGTTGCAAGGGAAAGAGAGACGTTCCTGTCGAGGGAAGCCGAACTCCTGTCCCATTTGCGGAGAATGTCCCATTGGAGTGGCCGAAGATGGAATTGCGCGAACGGGACTGCCTCTATAGCTGCCACCATCTTCCCCAGGAAGTGCATGAGGCGCCTTAAGGGGTGTGACTGACTCCGAAGAAGGGATTGCACCCCTGCCTGCAGAGAAAGCTGTTTGTCGCTCGGAAGCTTGACTAACGCTTGCTGGGTATGAAACTCCATCCCAAGGTACGTCAGTGATTGGGTCGGTGTCAACTTGGATTTCGGGAAGTTGATGATCCACCCGAACCGCTGGAGAGTCGCCAGAGTGACGGATAGACTTTGTTGACACGCCAACCGAGACGGGGCCCTGACTAGGAGATCGTCCAAGTATGGAATCACCGAGTGGCCCTGAGAATGCAGGACCGCCACAACGGATGCCATGACTTTGGTGAAAACCCGTGGGGCTGTCGCCAAGCCGAAAGGCAATGCCACGAACTGAAGGTGTTCGTCCCCGATGGCGAAACGCAGGAAACGTTGATGTTCAGGTGCGATCGGTACATGGAGATAAGCATCCTTGATGTCGATCGATGCTAGGAAGTCTCCTTGTGACATCGAGGCGATGACTGAGCGGAGAGATTCCATCCGAAACCGTCTGGTTGTCACATGTCTGTTGAGTAGCTTGAGGTCCAGAACAGGACGGAATGACCCGTCCTTTTTTGGCACCACGAACAAGTTGGAGTAAAATCCGCGACCATGTTCCTGAAGGGGAACGGGGATCACAACTACTTCCATCTTTAGAGCGGCCACTGCCTGAAAAAGTGCGTCGGCTTGAGCGGGGGGCGGAAAGGTTCTGAAGAAACGAGCCGCAGAACGAGAGCTGAACTCTATCCTGTAACCATGAGACAGAATGTCTCTCACCCATCGGTCTTGAACATGTGGCCACCAGGCGTCTCCAAAGCGGGAGAGCCTGCCACCGACCGAGGATGCGGCCAGGGGAGGCCGAGAGTCATGAGGTAGCCGTCTTGGAGGCAGTGCCTCCTGCGGCCTTTTGCGGGCGTGACTTGGATCGCCACGCATAGGAGTTCCTCTGGCCTTTCTCCGGCCTGTTGGACGAAGAGGATTGGGACTTGGCGGAGGGACGAAAGGACCGAAATCTCGATTGGATTTCTCTCTGTTGAGGTCTCTTAGGTTTGGCCTGGGGTAAGGAGGAGTCCTTTCCCTTGGATTCTTTAATAATCTCATCCAATCGTTCGCCAAACAAACGGTCGCCAGAAAACGGCAAACCGGATAAGAACCTCTTGGAAGCCGAGTCTGCCTTCCATTCGCGCAGCCACATGGCCCTGCGGACTGCCACGGAGTTAGCAGATGCTACCGCCGTACGGCTAGCGGAGTCACGGACGGCGTTCATGGCGTAGGACGAAAAGGCTGACGCCTGAGAGGTCAAAGACGCAACTTGCGGAGCAGAATTACGTGTGACAGCATTAATCTCAGTCAGACAAGCCGAGATTGCTTGGAGTGCCCACACGGCTGCAAAGGCCGGGGCAAAAGACGCGCCCGTGGCCTCATAGATGGACTTCACCAGGAGCTCTGTCTGTCAGTGGCATCCTTCAGGGATGAGCCATCTGCAACAGACACCACGGACCTAGCCGCCAATCTTGAGACTGGAGGATCCACCTTGGGACAGTGAGCCCAACCCTTAACGACTTCAGATGGGAAGGGGTAACGCGTGTCAGTGAGGCGTTTAGCAAAGCGCTTGTCCGGGACCGCTCTGGGCTTCTGGACAGCATCCCTGAAGTTAGAGTGATCAAAAAACGTATTGCGCGTACGTTTGGGGAACCGAAACTGGTGTTTCTCCTGCTGAGACGCCGACTCCTCTACAGGAGGAGGCGGGGGAGAGAGATCCAACACCTGGTTGATGGACGAGATAAGATCATTTACTAAGGCGTCCCCCTCAGGTGTATCAAGGTTAAGGGCGACGTCAGGTTCAGAGCCCTGAGCTGCGACGTCCGCCTCGTCCTCCAGAGAGTACTCAAGCTGGGATCCCGAGCAGTGAGAGGAAGTCGGGAAAGAGTCCCAGCGAGCCCGCTTAGCCGGTCTAGGACTGCGGTCCGGGCAGGAGTCCTCCGCCTGAGACCGAGGGGCCAACCTGGGAGCGCGCTGCGGCGCGGACCGAGAGGGGCCTGGAGGCGACGAGCTAACAGGGGCCGGGGCCTGTGAAAGGTCCGGTCTGGACTGCAAAGCCTCAAGCAGCTTAGAAGACCATTTGTCCATAGACTGTGCAATGGATTGAGAAAGAGACTCAGAGAGTTTCTCAGCAAAAGAGGCGAACTCTGTCCCTGCAGCCTGGTCAGGGGGAGCAGGGGGGTCTACATGAGCCGAGGGGCCCACCAGTGTCCGAGGCTCCGGCTGAGCAAGCGAGGCAGGAGTCGAGCATTGCTCACAGTGAGGGTAGGTGGAACCCGCAGGTAACATAGCCCCACAAGAGGTACAGGCCGCGAAAAAAAACCTGTGCCTTAGCAGCTTTGCTCCTTGTGGACGACATGCTGTTGTCTCTTAGGAGAGTGACCACTGAGGGTATATGGGAAATGGGTATACAGCCCGACCGAACAGATATATATATATATATGTATCTATTCCGGCACCCTAGGGGGACCAGCACCGGGTGACCGGTGTGGCTTACCGACCGCTAATGAGCGGAGTGTGTCCTCCAGATTCCCTGCCTTGGATCCCCCGGAGCTGCAGAGCTGTTCACTGAGAAGCCTCCACCGGCAGAATGCCAGAAAATGGCTGCCGGAGCTCTCAGGGGAGGAGTGGAGCCGTGGGCAGCGCCAGCAAAGTGCGGGAATCTGGGGTCCCCACAGTGATCAGTGAGGGGGGAGGAAGACATGCAGGCTGCTCCAGCCCTCACATCCGACATCATGTCGGTAATCCCGCCCTTACCCCTGACAGGCAGGCCCGGGGGCGGGATTTTTGCGACTAGGCCGCGATGAAGCCGGGGACTAAATTTGAGACTGCGCCCGATAAGCAGGCACTGTCGGCGCGGAAGTCCACCGGCCTCCTCAATTCAGCAGCTGCCGCGGCTTCCGGGAAGAAGGTGCGCTCCCTGCACAGTCCCCTATGGGGACACAGAGTACCTTTGAGTTGCAGGGCCCGGTCCCTTTGGTTGAAGAGGCTCCGGTCCGGCAGGTTCCCACAGGGGCTGCGGATGGAGCACGGTCCCAGCAAATGACCGCTTAGGATCCCACTTCTCCCAGAGCCGCATAAGGGATGGTGAAGGAGACGGCATGTGGCTCCAGCCTCTGTACCCGCAATGGGTACTTCAACCTTAACAACACCGCCGACATAGTGGGGTGAGAAGGGAACATGCCGGGGGCCCCGTGGGGGCCCTCTTTTCTTCCAACCGACATAACTAAGTATGAGAATGCATGAGTGGATGTGTGCCTCCTTCCACACAAAGCATAAAACTGAGGAGCCCGTGATCCACGGGAGGGTGTATAGGCAGAGGGGAGGGGTTACACTTTTTAAAGTGTAATACTTTGTGTGGCCTCCGGAGGCAGAAGCTATACACCCAATTGTCTGGGTCTCCCAATGGAGCGACAAAGAAAGAAGGGAATTTTGTTTACTTACCGTAAATTCCTTTTCTTCTAGCTCTAATTGGGAGACCCAGACAATTGGGTGTATAGCTACTGCCTCCGGAGGCCACACAAAGTATTACACTTAAAAGTGTAAGGCCCCTCCCCTTCTGCCTATACACCCCCCGTGGGATCACGGGCTCCTCAGTTTTAGTGCAAAAGCAAGAAGGAGGAAAGCCAATAAACTGGTTTAAGCAAATTCAATCCGAAGGAATATCGGAGAACTGAAACCATTCAACATGAACAACATGTGTATACAAAAAAACAGGGGCGGGTGCTGGGTCTCCCAATTAGAGCTAGAAGAAAAGGAATTTACGGTAAGTAAACAAAATTCCCTTCTTTGTCGCTCTATTGGGAGACCCAGACAATTGGGATGTCCAAAAGCAATCCCTGGGTGGGTAAAATAATACCTCGTAATAGAGCCGTAAAACGGCCCCTTTCTACAGGT
The DNA here is from genome assembly GCF_048569485.1 of Anomaloglossus baeobatrachus. Classification (NCBI taxonomy): domain Eukaryota; kingdom Metazoa; phylum Chordata; class Amphibia; order Anura; family Aromobatidae; genus Anomaloglossus; species Anomaloglossus baeobatrachus. Next base: position 844,417,142 of record NC_134353.1, read on the forward strand.
GGGCAACCGCCGCCTGAAGGCTCGTCTGCCTATGCTGGCATCCGCCGAAGCATAGGTATGCACCTGACAGTGTTTCGTGAAAGTGTGGAGGCTGGACCAGGTAGCCGCCTGACACACAAGCTGAGCCGTAGCCTGGTGCCTCAAGCCCAGGACGCATCCACCGCTCTGGTAGAATGGACCTTCAGCCCTGAGGGAACCGTAAGGCCAGCAGCACAATAAGCTAGAGAATTGGTTCCTTGAACCACCGAGCCAGTCTTGATTTGGAAGCCTGCAACCCTTTACGCTGGCTAGCGACAAGGACAAGAGTGCTTCCGAGCGGCGCAGGGACGCCGTACGATCGATGTAGAGTCTGAGTGCTCTCACCAGATCTAATCAAGTGCAAATCCTTTTCACATTGGTGAACTGGATGAAGACAAACAGAGGGTACGGATACCCTGATTGAGATGAAAGGGGGGATTCCACCTTAGGGAGAAATTCCGGAACCGGACGCAGAACCCCTTGACCTGGTGAGACACCGGGAAGGGGACTTTGCACGACAATGCTGCCCCGACAGACACTCTCTGAAGTGAAGTGACTGTCCCTAGGAAAACCACTTTCTGCGAAAGGCGTGAGAGAGAAAAATCCCTCATAGGCTCGAATGGTGGTTTCTGCAGAACCATCAGCACCCTGTTCAAATCACAGGGTTCTAACAGTCGTTTGTAAGGAAGGACTAAGCGGCAAACCCCCTGCAGGAACGTGCGTACTTGAGGTAGTCTTGCTAGGCGCTTCTGAAAAAAATACAGAGAGCGCTGAGATTTGTCCCTTAAGGGAACCGAGCGACAAACCTTTTTCCAACCGAATTGCAGGAAGGAAAGAAAGTAGGCAAGGCAATTGGCCAGGGAGAAACTCCCTGAGCAGAGGACCAAGATAAGAATATCTTCCACGTTCTGTGGTAGATCTTGGCAGATGTGTGTTTTCTGGCCTGTCTCATAGTGGTAATGACCCCTTGAGATAACCCTGCAGATGCTAGGATCCAGGACTCAATGGCCACACAGTCAGGTTGAGGGTCGCAGAATTCAGAAGGAAAAAACGACCCTTGAGACAGCAAGTCTGGTCGGTCTGATAGTTCCCCCGGTTGGCCTACCGTGAGATGCCACAGATCCGGGTACCACGACCTCGTTGGCCATTTTGGAGCGACGAGGATGGCGCGGCGGCAGTCGGACCTGATCTTGCGTAACACTCTGGGCAACAGTGCCAGAGGAGGGAACGCATAAGGGAGTTGAAACTGCGACCAATCCTGAACGAAGGCGTCTGCCGCCAGAGCTCTGTGATCGTGAGACCGCGCCATGAATGCCGGGACCTTGTTGTTGTGCTGAGACGCCATTAGGTCGACGTCCGGCATCCCCCAGCGGCAACAGATCTCCTGAAACACGTCCGGGTGAAGGGACCATTCCCCTGCATCCATGCCCTGGCGACTGAGAAAGTCTGCTTCCCAGTTTTCTACGCTCGGGATGTGAACTGCGGATATGGTGGGTGCTGTGGCTTCCACCCACAGCAGAATCCGCCGGACTTCCTGGAAGGCTTGCCGACTGCGTGTCCCACCTTGGTGGTTGATGTAAGCCACCGCTGTGGAGTTGTCCGACTGAATTCGGATCTGCCTGCCTTCCAGCCACTGCTGGAACGCTTTTAGGGCAAGATACACTGCCCTGATCTCCAGAACATTGATCTGAAGTGAGGACTCTTGCTGAGTCCACGTACCCTGAGCCCTGTGGTGGAGAAAGATCGCTCCCCACCCTGACAGACTCGCGTCCGTCGTGACCACCGCCCAGGACGGGGTTAGGCAAGATTTCCCTTTCGATAATGAGGTGGGAAGAAGCCACCACCGAAGGGAAGCTTTGGTTGCTTGAGAGAGGGAGACGTTCCTGTCTAGGGACGTCGGCATCCTGTCCCACTTGCGTAGGATGTCCCATTGAAGAGGACGCAGGTGAAACTGCGCGAAAGGGACTGCTTCCATTGCTGCCACCATCTTCCCCAGGAAGTGCATGAGGCGCCTCAAGGGGTGTGACCGACCTTGAAGGAGTGATTGTACCCCTGTCTGTAGTGAACGCTGTTTGTCCAGCAGAAGCTTCACTATCGCTGGAAGAGTAAGAAAACTCCATGCCAAGATATGTCAGCGATTGGACCGGTGTCAGATTTGACTTTGGAAAATTGATGATCCACCTGAAACTCTGTAGAATCTCCAGAGTAACGTTGAGGCTGTGTTGGCATGCCTCTTGAGAGGGTGCCTTGACCAGCAGATCGTCTAAGTAGGGTATCACTGAGTGACCCTGAGAGTGGAGGACCGCAACTACTGTAGCCATGACCTTGGTGAAAACCCTTGGGGGTGTCGCCAGGCCGAACGGCAGTGCCGCGAACTGAAGGTGTTCGTCTCCTATGGCGAAGCGCAAGAAGCGCTGATGCTCAGGAGCAATTGGTACGTGGAGATAAGCATCCTGATATCGATCGATGCTAGGAAATCTCCTTGGGACATTGAGGCGATGACGGAGCGGAGGGATTCCATCCGGAACCGCCTGGTCCTTACGTGTTTGTTGAGCAGTTTTAGGTCCAAAACAGGACAGAAGGACCTGTCCATCTTTGGAACCACAAACAGGTTGGAGTAGAAACCGTGACCCTGTTGCTGAAGAGGAACCGGGACCACCACTCCTTCTGCCTTCAGAATGCCCACCGCCTGCAGCAGAGCCTTGGCTCGCTCGGGAGGCGGGGATGTTGTGAAGAATCGAGTCGGAGGACGAGAGCAGAACTCTATCCTGTAACCATGAGACAAAATGTCTCTCACCCAACGGTCTTTTACTTGTGGCAGCCAGGTGTCGCAAAAGCGGGAGAGCCTGCCACCGACCGAGGATGCGGTGTGAGGAGGCCGTAAGTCATGAGGAAGCCGCCTTGGTAGCGGCGCCTCCGGCGGTCTTTTTAGGGCGTGATTTAGACCGCTACGCGTCGGAGTTCCTCTGATCCTTCTGAGGCCTTTTGGACGAGGAGAATTGGACCTGCCTGCGCCCCGCAAGGACCGAACCTCGACTGTCCCCTCCTCTGTTGGGGTATGATCGGTGTAGCCTGAGGAAAGGATGTATCCTTTGCCTTGGATTGTTTGATGATTTCATCCAGTCGCTCACCAAACAAGCGGTCGCCAGAGAATGGCAAACTGGTTAGGCACTTTTTTGGAAGCAGAATCTGCCTTCCATTCCCACAACCACAAGGCTCTGCGTATTACCACTGAATTGTCGGACACAACCGCCTTCCGGCTCGCCGAGTCCAGGACAGCATTAATGGCGTATGACGCAAACGCTGTCGTTTGAGACGTTAAAGACGCAGCCTGCGACGCAGACATACGTGTGACTGCCTCAATTTGCGCTTGAGCCGCTGAGACCACTTGGAGCGCCCAGACGGCTGCGAAAGCTGGAGCAAAGACACGGCAATAGCTTCATAGATGGATTTCAACCAGAGCTCCATCTGTCTGTCAGTGGCATCTTTGAGTGAAGCCATATCTTCCACTGCAACTAAGGATTTAGCCGCTGGAGATAGGAGGTCCACATTGGAACACTGAACCCAGCCCTTGACAAGGTCAAAAGGGAAGAGATAACGTGTATCCTTAAGGCGTTTTGAAAAAACGATATCTGGACAAGCCTGGTGGTTCTGGACTGCCTCCCTGAAGTCAGAGTGATCCAGAAAGCGTACTCCATGTACGCTTGGGGAACCTGAAACGGAACTTCTCCTGCTGAGAAGCTGACTCCTCAGGCGTAGGAGCTGAGGGAGAAATAACCAACATATGATTGATGGACGCCGTAAGATCGTTCACTACGGTGTCACAATCAGGTGTATCCAGGTAGAGAACATTCTCAGGATCAGAATCCTGATCAGATACCTCCGCCTTATCATAGAGAGAGTCCCCATGCTGAGACCCTGAATGATGCGGTGACGTCGAGGGATGCTCCCAGCGAGGTCGCTTAGGGGGTCTGGGACTGCGGTCCGAGTCAGACCCCTCACCCTGGGATCCCTGAGACACTCCAGGAGCACCTTGTTGTACCAACTGGGGGGGGGGGGGACCAGGGGCAATGAATCAACAGAGCCCATGGTCTGAGGGACCGGTCTGGACTGCAAGGCTTCTAGTATGTTAGCCATAGTCTCAGAAAGTCTGAAGTAAATACTGCAAACTCCGTCCCCATCACCTGGACCATTAGCAGAGACTCCGGCTGAGTAAGTTCCACAAGGGCCGTGCATTGCATACAATTGGGGTCCGTGGAACCTGCCGGCAGTATAGCCGTACATGCTGTACAGGCTGCATAGAAAAACCTGTGCTTTTGCACCCTTGTTTTTCACAGACGATATGCTGTTATCTCCCCCGACCATCAAGGAGGGTATATAGCCAAAATACAAAAGTGCGACCGAACAGTGCAATGTATAGCGTACAAGCATATATCTATATGTGCATTTCGGCACTAGTGGGGTCAGCACCACAGGTGCTGCTTACCGCCCGGTCACAGCGGGTGTGTGACCACCAGAATCCCTGCCAGGGTCTTCCCAAACTTGTCTCTTTTCTCAGTCACAGAAAAAACTGACATGAATGGCTGCCGGCGTCCTGTGTAGAGGAGGAGGCCGTGGGCGTGCCCCAGAAAGTGCGGGAATCCGGTTTCACACTGTGTACAGTGAGAGGGGTGGAGTATGCAAAGCATGCTCCATCTCTCAGCGCTGCCGTGCTGTGCAGCGTCACGCCCTTACCCTGACTGGCAGGCCAGTGGCCGGTAACGAAGTGAGAGTAGGCCGCAAAAGCCGGGGACTAGAGTGATAAGCGCGGCCCGGCATATAAGCCCTGGTCGGCGCGGAAGTCCCCGGCGCACCACAAGTCCCAGCCGCGCCTGAGATAAAAATGGCAGCGGCGGTTAGCGCGGCAGTCCCTCAATACTCTAACACACCCAGAACGCTGTAGTGTGCGATGGCACCAGTGCGGGCAGCGCCGCCATCCCTGGCGCACTAACACACCCAGCAGTGCTGCCGTGTGTCTGTGCGCGGTCCCCTTCATGGGGACACAGAGTACCTCAACGTAGCAGGGCCATGTCCCTGAGGATACTCAGCTCCATGTCCAGCAGATTCCCAGGGGCTGTGGATGGAGCACGGCCTCAGTGCCTGGAGACCGATAAGATCCCACTTCACCCAGAGCCCTAAGGGGATGGGGAAGGAAAGCAGCATGTGGGCTCCAGCCTCCGTACCCGCAATGGGTACCTCAACCTTAACAAACACCGCCGACAAAAGTGGGGTGAGAAGGGAGCATGCTGGGGGCCCTAGTATGGGCCCTCTTTTCTTCCATCCGACATAGTCAGCAGCTGCTGCTGACTAAACAGTGGAGCTATGCGTGGATGTCTGACCTCCTTCGCACAAAGCATGAAAACTGAGGAGCCCGTGATCCCACGGGGGGTGTATAGGCAGAAGGGGAGGGGCCTTACACTTTTAAGTGTAATACTTTGTGTGGCCTCCGGAGGCAGTAGCTATACACCCAATTGTCTGGGTCTCCCAATAGAGCGACAAAGAAATAATAATAATTTTATTCATTTATATAGCGCTATTAATTCCACAGCGCTTTACATACATTGGCAACACTGTCCCCATTGGGGCTCACAATCTAGAGTCCCTATCTGTATGTCTTTCGAGTGTGGGAGGAAACCGGAGAACCCGGAGGAAACCCACGCAAACACGGGGAGAACATACAAACTCCTTGCAGATGTTGGCCTTGGTGGGATTTCAACCCAGGACCCCAGCGCTGCAAGACTGCAGTGCTAACCACTGAGCCACCGTCCAGTGCCGCCCTACACTTTCTTAACTATTGTACATTTTGTACCCTGAATTTTCACTAGTTTTTATCTCTGCAGGCTCTCTCTTGTTTACAAGTGACTCTGAGCTGGTGGGAGGAGAGTACCTGCTATCATTTCACCCATTCACAGCACACAGAAGGATTCCTGTTCTTCATTCCTTTTCAGCATACAAAGACAGAAGCAGAAGCAGTGTAAATGTGAATAAAGCCAAGGGGTGAGGCAAAAGACTTGCAAGAAAGCTCAGCATAATCTGTGTCTTCCTCTGTTTTCTCACGGCTTCTCCCCACTCCTCTTTCCGTAGAGTGTAATACATGTGGCACCTCAGGAGGAGGGGAGAGGGGGGGGGGGAGGGAACTGGTGGCTCATAAGTGGAGAAGGAAGCTAAATTCTATAATACTACGTTCCTTATAATTACTTATACAATTGTATTATGCAAAGTTTGTTAAAGATAGTTTCCATGTCATAAAAGTTGTAGGAATAAGTGACCCAGATGAGCTAATGTACCAAACTGTTCTTCAACCTCAGAGAAAACCATTTTACATATTGTAATAGGTGACTGAATAATTATTAATTTTCCAATCACAATACACTTATTGCCCTGTTATGCTGGAGAGAAGCTGACAGTATATAATGGCAGCAGTTAGAAGAATAATACACGGTATAGGGACCCAGATAAGAATGAAGTGGCTACAGAAAACCATTTTCACAATGTAGTACCGCTCTGTCTAATACGCAGCTCAGCCGCATCATTTGTGCTTATGGATAATCTTGCAATTCACCCACCAATGTCAAATCCTAAAAATCTCATTCAACTCCCTTCAGGACTAACCTATTTTGGGCCTTCTGGTCAGAGAACTTTTTTTTTCCCTTTGACATTTCAAGAGCCATAACATTTTTATATGTTTCCTTTGGAAGGAAGAAAAAGGTTAATCTCCTGCGCCGCAAAACCAGTCCAAATGATGTGGATAAAATATGATCTATTGCTCAACGCGTTTCAAAGCCCTCAGAGGCTTCTTCATCGGGTCCTCATGAAGTTTGGAGGCGCAGAAAATTAATCCTTTTCTTCCTTCCATTGTTGGTATCTCCACGTGGGTTCGGCAGCGGCCTCGGCGTTTTATGGTGGTTGTGAATTGCACAATCGCACAAGGTGAGCCTTTCCGAGTTGTTTCTCCTTTAATTTTAATTGGATAAGACCCTATTTAGCTCCATTTCTCTTTCCAGCTCCTATTAATTATAAGTTTCCTTTGACATAACCATATGAGGACTTGCACTTTGCAGGAACAAGTTGAATTAATCTGTCGCACCATATCAGGTATCAAAACATATTAACTAACTTTTATTAACCCTTTATAAAAATTAAAAAACAAAAACACAAAATTAACACAGCCATTGTATTTTTTTTTTTTAACATTCTAAATCTTACACTATTCACCGAGCTGCACAAATGAAGTATTCTCTTCATTTTGTAGATCCTTTATTACTTTCATGAAAAAATACAAACAAAAAGAAAACAAAAGGCAGTCAAACAGATCTGCCGTATCTGGATCTTATAGTCTGCTGTATATAGTAGACAGAGGTCATTGTTCGACCTCTGGCTACCATTGGCACCTTTCGGCAAACCACGATCATGCTGCGTCCAGTGCACTGACAGAGTGATCCCCCACCGTCAAAGTCTTTACATGTGGAGACTGTGGGAACACTACATGTAAACATAAAAACATACAGGATCACTACATGGGAACACTACAAGTAAACTACATGTAAACATAAAAATATACAGGATCCTAGATGATGCATACATACAGCTGGGCTCCTACAGCAATGGCTGGCTCTGACGCCATGTCATACTCGGCACTGTGCCATACATGTATGGCATGGCACAGTAACGGACAGGTACAGAGAGGTGAGTAAAGTATGTGTGTTAAAGAATCAAACACATTGTACCTTTTTATTAACGAGAAGCCATTGTGGCTTATGTAGAGGTCGGAATCCAACTCCTGATTGACAATTGGCAAAAGCCCTGGAACTATTGGCGTGTATTATCCCTCTGCTCGCCACCGAAGAGCCATACACATTCAGCGTAGATCGGAACTGCAGTGAGAAATCACATGGAAACAAATGAAGAAAAATGCAATCACATACAAAGACCCATACCAGACAACCATTTTCACAATGTAGTACCGCTGTGTTTAATACCATAGCTCATGACCACTGTAATCCTAACCAAGGGCAAAGAGAAAAAGCTAACTGGTAAATTCCACATGGTATATTTAATTTAATTATAATAAAAATGGATTATGACAGCAATAAAAGGAACAGCCTATGAGGTGGAGCACTGCACAGAGCGCTAATCTCAGCTGTGCTCGGTGTCTGGATTTGCAGTTCGATACACTTCAATACGAAAGAGCGGCAAAGGTATACGGAGCGCTGGGAAGGGTATCAGAATTGTAATCAGAATTTGGTTCAGCGCTGGAGCGGCGCTTTAAATCTAAGCCCCCTGCCCCAAGTCTTATACTAACCCTAAAGCGTTTTCATGCTTTTTTAGCAGCGGTCCGGTACCTCAGCCCCATCTTATGCTTGTAACTTCTGACTGGCTGAAAGTTAGAAGTTACATCACAAGCGCTCAATGCGTCTCAATAACATCCAGAACGAGGCTCTCAGTTACACTGATTTGTGACTGCAGCGCCGGAGCTGCTGGCAGGTCACAAATCACTGTAGACAAACTGGAGCAGCGGTGAGAACAGATGAAGACGGTGGCAGGCGAGTATAATGCAGAGGGCAGGGAACTTAGATTTAAAGCAACACTCCAGCGGTACAATAAAAAATAAATTAAAAAAATGCTGGAGTGAAAATAAAAAGATCATATTAGTACAGATGACAACTGTAAAAGCCTTACATTCCAGTCACCAGTGAGACCATCGGCCGCACTGAGATACTCGCTGGCTCGCACAACATCATCAATATCCGAGAAGAAATCTAAGTAGTTTTGGTGAAGATATAAATTAAATAATTCACTTCGCATATGAGACTTCTCTACAACGGCCTGTGGGGGAAACAAGAGAAATATTACAGAACAAATATCAAAACCCTAAAATATAGACTGCCAGAAAGAAAAGGGTAACAGACGTCTGGAAATCACTAAACATTCTTCACCGGTATCTACAACCTTATTACCCAGTCTAAATGGTGGTGCCATAAAGTACTGAAAATCTTCTACTCTACACAAAGCTCACAAAGCTATTGTACAGGTCCAGACAGACTGTGCATTTGTATGGTGGCGTAGCCCCTCTACATAATCCATTGGCCATATGATAGATTGTAATCACTCTGATCAGAGTGTATGTACAATGTGGGATATGTTGGGTCTACATAAGGAATAAGAGCCTAAAGCTAAATTCAGCTAACTCACTCTGTATAATGTGAACAATCTTTGCCTTTAAACAGAACACAGTCAAAAACCGTTTTAGTGCACCGGATTCACACATAAGAGCATCAATACTGGAAAGTAAATGTCTCACCTCTGGAAGAACCAACAGCAGGTCTCGGTCATGTTGTGATAAATGGGCAGGCAATCTATGGCCGTCAGAGTCAGATTCTGGAACCTCTCCTGGAAATACATATGGAAGAGGTCATCACTGAATAACGGGCTCTAATCCTAGTTACTGTTTGGGACAGTTTATGGGCCGGGATCCTTTATAACCGCATGTACTGATGTCACACACCACTTTGTAATGTGTCTATGCAGCTGGTATTTTCCTATATGAAAATACCGCGGCAAAACTAAAGAGGGTCTGAACTGTTCGCAGAGCAAAAGCCTAAACTCATGACAAGACCTTCAAGCACATGAGCCCTCTTAAGGTGGCTTTACACACTGCAACATCGCAAACGACATCGCTGTAACGTCACCGGTTTTGTGACGTAATAGCGACCTCCCCAGCGACATTGCAGTGTGTGAAACACATCAGCGACCTGGCCCCTGCTGTGAAGTTGCTGATCGCTACAAATCGTTCAGGACCATTCTTTGGTCCTTTGTTTCCTGCTGTGCAGCATGATCGCTAGAAAGTCTCAGTGTGTAAAGGGGACTTTACAGCGACTTCGTTAGCGACTTCCCTTTCAAAAAGCTGCTTTACAACGTCCCCAATGACTAGCTAGGTCATTCTGCAGGTCCATATCGCTGTTGCGTCATTTTCCAGGTATGCCTGTTTGACAGCTCATCAGCGATTCACCAGAGACTTTGTAGTGATCCCAGACAGGTTGGGATCGCTGGTGGGATCGCTAGAAAGTCTCAGTGTGTAAAGGGGCCTTTACACAGGCACATTTCTTTGAAGGGCACAAGCACCAATAATGATTGCATTGGGGAAAGCAAACATTTAACTATTTGTTAGTTTGTTCTCAGTTATTTTAGGCTGCTGACCACTGATGTTTTTCAGCTGATTTGGCCAAAATGAAGTATTCGCTCATTTGTTGACTGGTTCACGACTTCGTACATATTGGGCAATGATTCAGAAAAATAAACTTTGGTTCGATTGATCAACGGCCCTTTTAAATAATAAAGGAAAAAAAAAAACGGATTTTTGTGTACTCACCGTAAAATCGTTTTCTCTTAGCCATCATTGGGGGACACAGGACCATGGGGTGTTATGCTGCCTATCCATAGGAGGACACTAAATAGATGTAAAAAGCATTAGCTCCTCCTCTGCAGTATACACCCCCTGGCCGGGCCAGGCAACCTCAGTTTTAGTACACAAGCAGTAGGAGAAAAAAATATTAAAAACTTATCTCAACAGAGGAACATGAGAAAAAAAAGAGTCATAACCAAATAAGGTACTGAGAGAACCAAGGCCCAACAGGGTGGGAGCTGTGTCCCCCAATGATGGCTAAGAAAAAACGATTTTACGGTGAGTACACAAAAATCCGTTTTTCTCTGACGCCTCATTGGGGGACACAGGACCATGGGACGTCCTAAAGCAGTCCATGGGTGGGAAACATAAAAGAAGACAACACAACCCAAGGACTAGGAACCAGTCCCAGACAGCCTGGAGCGCCTACTGAGAGAGGTGCTCTACTGCCATTTTCAGAATTTTCCTACCCAGGTTTGCCTCAGTTGAAACCTGGGTATGGACTCTGTAATGCTTTGAAAAAGTATGTAGGCTAGACCAGGTCGCAGCCTTACACACCTGTTCCACTGAAGCCTGATGCCGAATGGCCCACGAAGCGCCAACTGCTCGCGTGGAATGAGCCCGCAGCCCACTAGGAATGGGCTTGAGTTGCAAGCGGTAGACTTCCTGGATCGCAGAGCGAATCCAGGGAGCCAGAGCCGCCTTTGAAGCTGCCTGTCCCTTCTTAGGCCCCTCAGGAATGACGAACAAAAGTCTGTTTACCTAAAGGGGGCTGTCCTGGATATGTAATATCTGAGAGCTCTGACGAGGTCTAACGAATGCAGAGACCTTTCCACCCTATGAACTGGGTGTGGACAAAAGGAAGGCAGAACGATGTCCTCGTTCAAATGAAACGGGGTAGGAACCTTTGGAAGAAAATCCGGAAGGGGGCGCAGAACCACCTTGTCCTGGTGAAAGATCAGAAAAAGCTCGTGGCAAGAGAGTGCTGCCAGCTCCGAAACCCGTCTGATGGACGTAATTGCCACCAGGAATGTTACCTTCCAGGACAGAAGAGCAAGGGAGGATTCCTTGAGAGGTTCAAAGGGAGACCTCTTGAGACCGTCCAGAACGAGATCGAGGTCCCATGGGTCCAGCGGCCGTTTGTGCGGGGGAACTAGATGGGAAACGCCCTGGAGGAAGGTCTTGACTTGCGGTTTTTGAGCCAGGCGGCATTTTGAGAGAGTGCTGAGACCTGCCCTTTAAGGGAACTGAGAGCCAACCCCGCTTGCAAGCCAGACTGCAGAAAGTCGAGAATTTTGGGGATGGCCAGAGGCATAGGCTGGACGTTAGTTTCCCTGCACCATGAAAAGAAGATTTTCCACGTACGGTGGTAGATGCGGGATGAAGCAGGCTTTCGGGCGCTGATCATGGTGGAGATAACCGCGGGGAGAATCCCGCTCTTGTTAATACCCAGGTCTCAATGGCCATGCCGTCAGCTTCAGAGCTCTGATGGGAAATGGGCCCTTGGGTCAGCAAGTCTGGGATGTCTGGAAGGCGCCACGGTACGTCTGCGAGCAGTTGTACTAATTCGGCGTACCAGGCGCGCCTGGGCCAGTCCGGTGCTATCAGCATCACCGGGACTCCCTCTGCCTTGATCTTCCTGATTACCCGCGGCAGCAGGGGTAGAGGTGGAAATATGTAAGGCAGGCGGAAGTGGTGCCAGGAGCAGACTAGAGCATCCGTGCCGATGGACTGCGGGTCGCGTGACCTGGCTATGAACGCGGGTACCTTTGCGTTCAACCTTGAGGCCATTAGATCCATGTCTGGTGTGCCCCAGCGAGTGCAGATGTGTAGAAACACTTCTGGGTGGAGAGACCATTCTCCGGCGGCCAGGCCTTGGCGACTTAGAAAGTCTGCTGCCCAGTTCTCTACCCCCGGTATGTGTACCGCTGATATCACTGATCCCGTCGATTCGGCCCAGCTGAGGATCTTGTGGGCCTCGAGATAAGCCGCTTTGCTGCGGGTGCCCCCCTGTCGATTGATATAGGCTACAGCTGTCGCATTGTCCGATTTGACTCGAATCTGACGACCCGCTAGCAGAGGGCAGAACGCCCTGAGCGCGAGGAAGATCGCGCGGATTTCCAGGATGTTTATGGGTAGGGAAGACTCCTGGGGCGTCCAACGTCCTTGAGCAGCGTGGTGCCGGTACACTGCTCCCCAGCCTAGGAGGCTGTCGTCCGTGGTCAGGACCAGCCAGTTCACTGGGAGAAAAGATCTCCCCTTCGATAGGGATGAGGACCGAAGCCACCAGCGGAGTGCATACCTGACTGAAGGCGTCAGGTGAAGATGTTTGTCCAGAGAAGGAGGGGCTCTTGTCCCAGGCAGCTAGAAGGGCTAGCTGCAGTGGGCGGAGGTGCAGTTGAGCAAAATGTACTGCCTCCATAGCCGCCACCATCCTGCCGAGCACCTTCATGCTGAATCGAATGGAGCGAGACGGAGTACGTAGAAGGCAGCGTACCGCTTGTCGAAGAGCGATCGCCTTGTCCTGAGGGAGAAGGATCAAGCCCCGACGGGTGTCCAGGGACATGCCCAGGAAGGTGATGGATATGCTGGGACTGGGGATGATTTGTCTATATTCAGTAGCCACCCTAAGCGGGATAGGGTGTCCACGGAGATCTGTACGCTGGTTGAGCAGTCGCGGAAGGAGGGGGCCTTGATGAGGAGGTCGTCCAAGTAAGGGAGAACGACTACTCCCCTGGCGTGAAGGATGCTCATGGCGGCCGCTATGACTTTGGTGAAGACCCTTGGTGCGGTGGCAAGGCCGAAGGGTAGGGCTACGAATTGAAAATGAGAGTCCTGAACTGCGAAGCGGAGGAACTTTTGGTGATCTGGAGCGATGGGTATGTGCAGGTACGCGTCCTTGATATCTATGGAGGCGAGGAATTCCCCTTCGACCATGGATGCAATAATGGACCTTAGGGACTCCATTCTGAATCTCCGTACGTGCACATGTTTGTTCAGGTGTTTGAGGTCCAGGATGGGTCGAACTGACCCATCCTTTTTGGGGACCACAAAGAGGTTGGAATAAAAACCCCTGATCTTCTCGTCGTCAGGGACGGGTATTATCACTCCTGCTGTTTGGAGCGAGTGAATTGCTGAGAAAAAGGCCTCGCGTCGTTTTCGAGTCTTTGGGGGGTTTGAGAGAAGGAACTGACTAGGGGGGTCTGCTCGGAAATTCTATGTGGTAACCGGAAGACACAAGGTCTTGCACCCATTTGTCGTCTGAGGCGGCAGGCCAGATGTGTTGAAAGAGCCGCAGTCGACCTCCTACAATGAGTGTGTCTTCTGGGGCGCCAAAGGAGTCATGAGGGGGGGAAAACGTCATGGACGAGTCTCCCTAGTCCTGGACTGTTTCGGTCTAGGCTGCCATGACGAAGTGGGTTTCGGGGAGAGCTGAGAAGGTCAGTCCCTGCGTAGTCCGCGGCTAGTGGCGGGGGCAGAGCAGGATGTCGACCAACCAAATGAGTTCCGAAAGGAGCGGAACGAGGACTGTGGACGTCTGGTGAAGGTCGTCCTGGGCTTCAGCTGGGGAAGGGAGGTACTTTTTCTTCCCGTGGCGTCAGAAATGAGCTTGTCCAGACGTTCGCCAAACAATCGGTCTGGAAAAAAAGGAAGGCCCGTGAGAGACTTCTTGGAAGCAGAGTCCGCTCGCCATTGTCGGAGCCAGAGAGCTCTATGGATGGCTATGGTATTTGAGGCGGCAAAAGCTGCGCAGGTAGCAGCATCAATGGAGGCCTGCATGAGGTACTCCGCCGCAGCGGCAATTTGAGCTGTTACCTCTGTGACGGTATGAGGGAATTGGGATTCCTCAAGCGAAGTGTTAAGGGATTTTGCCCAGACAGAGATCGCCTTTGCGACCCACACAGAGGCAAAGGAGGGCGAGAGGGAGGAACCCGCAGCCTCAAAGGCAGAGCGGGCGAGGTGCTCCACCTGTCTGTCTGTCGGGTCCTTGATGGAGGAACCATCGGGTAAAGACAGGAGCGTTTTTGTGGCAAGGCGGGAGACCGGGGGGGAGTCGACCGAGGGCGGATCGTCCCAGCCCTTAGGGGCAGGTGAGGCAAAAGGGTACCGGGACTCTATGAGTTTACGGTTACCGAAGTGCCTGTCAGGCTTCTCCCTTTGCTTTGTGAGGATATCCTGAAACTCTGGGTGATCAGCGAAAACCTTTTGGGGTTTCCTTGCCTTCTTAAAGGAGACCACATGGTCAGTGGTAGTGGATGGGGGATCCTCCACATGCAGAGTTTGGTTGATTGCTGCTATAAGGGAGTCTATTGCAGTTTGATCATCTGGGGAGGGTGAAACCAAGGAATCATCCTGGTACAAACAGCATTCTCCCTCCTCCAGCTCTTCAGAAGCCGTGCAGCGTGTGGGAGAGCCTGCCCTGTGTGCTCCCGAGGGAGAGCCATGGGTGCCATGAGAGAGTGTTGGAGACACCCGGCCGTGTGTTCTTTTCCTGATCCCTGCAACCGGTGAAGCATGGGCCCGGATTAACTCAGAAGAATCCTCCATAGGGGTATCCTCAGGCTGCGTTCCGTCCAGGGGCCCAGAAGGGTGTGGAGGACGACATTGCATAGCCAGCACCAGGTTCTGTGACAGTTTTTCCATGGATTGGGACAGAAACTGTGCCCATTCCGGTGGGCTGGGAGCCTTAGGCTCTGGGCTGACGGTTGCGGCGGTGGTGGTGGTGGGGGCGGGTTTTGGGGGGCTATAGGGACACAGGACTCACAGAGAGAAGAGGTGTGTTTACGTGGTAGCTCAGCGTGGCAGGCAGTGCAGGCTGAATAATAGACTATGTGAGCCTTAGCACTCTTAGTACCCTTAGAGTTCTGCATGTTCCTAATAGAAGTATGCCAGGAAGGGGAGCAATGATATGCAGAGCTACAAGTGAAGCAGTGGGAAGCAATGATTGTATTTGCTTCGGTGTACCTCTCCAGAATCAGCCGATGGCCCTGCGTCCTCAGGAAGGAGTCTCTGTGGAGAACTTCGCGCGTTTTCCTGGGGGGGGGTCGGGGCTTAGCGCTAAAAGAGCGCCAAGAAGAAGTTAGTGTGCCCCCCTGCTGTCGGCAGTAAAAAACGGCGGGAAGGGAGCCTCTGTGAGAGTTTTTCTCCCCCTCCCTCCAATCAGCACACAGCTACCAGTAGATTCTCTCTGCAGGATTCCCTGCAATCAGCAAGGGACTTTCCCCTCCTCCAGCCAGCACGCAGCTATGGTGGGAATAAAGACTGTAAATTCAGCAGTCCTGGGAGTCTTCCCTGCACCGTCTTTCTCCCTTTGTCTGGGAAACCAGTCAGGGGGGATCTCACCTTAACACTGCCTCAGTCCAGGCAGTGGAAATAGAGTCAGCCTGCTGTGTTCGGCCACACAGGTGCAATGTATTAACTCAGAGCCTGCAAAGAGGGGCTGAGGAATTGTGCCTCTGCCCTGGGCTCTGGAAAATCGGTGTCTGTGGGACCCGTCGTCCAGGAAAAGGCAGCCCAGGATCCAGCGTAGCAGGAGGGGGTACGTGGAGGCAACACTCCGCGTTCCCGCCCGTTGATGGTATTGGGAGATCGGTTCCTAAGGGAAACCATCGCCCTCAAAAAATAACAAAACCTTGAAAGGATGTGCCTCCTACAGACACTAAGCTAAAACGGAGGTTGCCTGGCCCGGCCAGGGGGTGTATACTGCAGAGGAGGAGCCAATACTTTTTGCATCTACTTAGTGTCCTCCTATGGATAGGCAGCATAACAGCCATGGTCCTGTGTCCCCCAATGAGGCGTTAGAGAAAAAAAAGAGAATTTTGTTACTTACCGTAAATTCTTTTTCTTATAGTTCCGTATTGGGAGACCCAGACCATGGGTGTTTAGCTTCTGCCTCCGGAGGACACACAAAGTACTACACTCAAAAGTGTAGCTCCTCCCTCTGAGCTTATACACCCCCTGGTAGCCAGTCCTAGCCAGTTTAGTGCAAAAGCTGAAGGAGAATAGCCACCCACAAGTAGAACCGAGTAAGAACCGGAACAACCGGAGACTCTGTCCACGACAACAGCTGGTGATAACACGCGGAACAAGAAAATTGCCAACAGGCAACAGGGAGGGAGCTGAGTCTCCCAATACGGAACTATAAGAAAAAGAATTTACGGTAAGTAACAAAATTCTCTTTTTCTTTATCGTTCCTTTGGGAGACCCAGACCATGGGACGTTCCAAAGCTGTCCCTGGGTGGGAATAAACAGAAAAAACTAAGAAGTAGGTGGAGCCTAACTTCACAAGTGGGCGACAGCCGCCTGAAGGATGCGTCTGCCCAAGCTCGCATCTGCCGAAGCATGAGCATGCACTTGGTAGTGCTTCGAAAAGGTATGCAGGCTAGTCCAAGTGGCAGCCTGACAGACTTGTTGAGCCGTAGCCTGGTGCCTAAAAGCCCAAGAGGCACCGACAGCTCTGGTCGAGTGTGCTTTGATCCCCGGCGGGGGAGGCACCTGAGTACTCTGGTAGGCGTCTGAAATGGTCGATCTAATCCAACGGGCCAAGGTCGGCTTAAAGCAGAGAGACCCTTGCGCCGCCCTGTGGTTAGCACAAAAAGAGAGGTGCACCGCCTAAGCGCAGCGGTGCGAGACACATAAATCCGGAGAGCACGCACCAGATCTAGAGTATGCAGCGCTTTCTCAAAGCGATGAACAGGGGCCGGACAGAAGGAAGGCAAGGAAATATCCTGGTTAAAGTGGAAGGGAGAGACCACCTTAGGAAGAAAGTCCGGGGTCGGACGGAGAACTACCTTGTCTTGGTTAAAAACCAAAAAAGGTGACTCCGAGGAGAGCGCAGCCAAATCAGAGACTCTCCTGAGAGAAGTTATGGCAACTAGAAAGGCCACCTTTTGAGAAAGATGATACAAAGAAACCTCCCTAAGGGGCTCGAAAGGGGGTTTCTGCAATACCGTAAGGACCAAGTTAAGGTCCCAGGGATCCAAGGGCCGCCGATAAGGCAGAATGATGTGAGACGCACCTTGCATGAAGGTGCGGACCTGAGCCAGCCGGGCGAGACGCCGCTGGAACAGCACTGATAGAGCTGAGACTTGTCCCTTGAGAGAGTTGAGGGACAGTCCTAGCTGCAGACCGGACTGTAAAAAAGACAGAAGGGTCGGCAATGAGAATGGCCAAGGAGAATGGACATCAGGAGAAGAGCGACATCAGGACAGGAAAATTTTCCAAGTCCTGTGATAGATCTTGACGGAGGAAGACTTACGGGCCCGAGTCATAGTGGAGATGACTTCAGGAGGAATACCAGAAGCCGTCAAAATCCAGGACTCAAGAGCCACGCCGTCAATTTGAGCGCCGCAGAATTCGGGCGGAAAAACGGACCTTGCGAGAGCAGGTCTGGACGGTTCGGAAGATGCCACGGCATCTCCACGGACAGTTGGAGCAGGTCCGGATACCAAGCTCTCCTGGGCCAGTCCGGTGCAATAAGGATGACTCGACGGCCCTCCATTCTGATCTTGCGCAGGACTCTGGGCAAGAGAGCTAGAGGGGGAAACACGTAGGACAGATGAAACTGGGACCAGTCTTGAACCAGAGCGTCCGCGGCGAAGGCCTGAGGATCGTGGGAGCGAGCCACGTAAACCGGAACCTTGTTGTTGTGACGGGATGCCATTAGGTCCACGTCCGGAGTGCCCCACTTGCGGCAGATTGACTGAAACACTGCCGGGTGCAGGGACCACTCGCCACCGTCCACGGATTGACGGCTGAGATAATCTGCCTCCCAGTTTTGGACTGCGGATATGGTGGACTTGGAGTCCTCCGCCCATTGAAGAATGCGTTGGACCTCCAACATTGCCAGGCGGCTGCGTGTCTCGCCTTGGTGATTGATGTAGGCAACCGCTGTCGCGTTGTCTGACTGGACTCGAATGTGCCTGCCCGCCAACAGGTGGTGAAAGGCTAGGAGAGCTAGAAGCACAGCTCTGGTTTCCAGCACATTGATTGAAAGGGCTGACTCGGACGGAGTCCAAGTGCCCTGAGCTCTGTGGTGGAGATGTACCGCTCCCCAGCCGGATAGGCTGGCATCCGTGGTGAGAATCACCCAGGACGGAGTCAGGAAGGAGTGCCCTTGGGACAGGGAGAGGGGTCGAAGCCACCACTGAAGAGAGCTCCTGGTCCGTGGCGACAGAGCCACTAACCTCTGTAAGAAGGAAGGCCGCTTGTCCCAACAGCGGAGAATGTCCAGCTGCAGAGGACGCAGATGGAACTGGGCAAAGGGAACCGCCTCCATGGAGGCCACCATTTGACCCAGCACCTGCATCAGGCACCTGAGGGAATAACGGCGGGGCCTCAGGAGCGAGCGCACCGCTAGCCGGAGAGACTGCTGTTTGATTAAGGGCAACTTCACAAGTGCCGGCAAAGTCTCGAACTGCATCCCTAGGTACGTGAGACTCTGGGTCGGAGTCAGAGTGGATTTGGGAAGATTGACAATCCACCCGAATTGGGCTAGGGTGGCGAGAGTGAGCGAAACACTCCGCTGACAGTCTGCGCTGGATGTACCCTTGACCAGAAGGTCGTCCAGATAAGGAAGCACTGCTAACCCCTGGAGGTGCAGGACCGCAATCACTGCCGCCATGACCTTGGTGAATACCCGAGGGGCCGTGGCTAACCCGAAGGGGAGAGCCACGAATTGGAAATGATCCTCTCCTATCGCAAAACGTAACCAACGCTGATGTGACACTGCGATTGGCACATGTAGATAGGCATCTCTGATGTCGATGGACGCCAGGAACTCCCCTTGGGTCATAGAGGCAATGACTGATCGCAGAGACTCCATGCGAAAATGCCGCACCCAGACATGCTTGTTGAGAAGCTTGAGATCCAGGATGGGCCGGAAGGTACCGTCCTTTTTTGGAACTAGGAAGAGATTTGAGTAAAAACCTCTGAACCGTTCCTGAGCGGGAACTGGGACAATCACTCCGTTTGCCTGCAAGGATGCCACGGCCTGCGAGAAGGCGGCGGCCTTGGAGCAGGGGGGAGTTGAGAGAAAAAATCTGTTTGGAGGGCTGGAAGAGAATTCTATCCTGTAGCCGTGAGATATGATGTCTCACCCACTGATCGGAGACTTGCTTTAACCAAGCGTCGCCAAAGTGGGAGAGCCTGCCACCGACTAAGGACGTGGCTGGAGCGGACCGAGAGTCATGAGGAAGCTGCCTTAGTGGTAGAACCTCCTGTGGTCTTCTGCAGACGCGCTTTTGGGCACCAGTTGGATTTCTGATCCTTGGCTGAGTTAGCGGACGAGGCGGAAGGCTTAGAGGATGACCAGTTGGAGGAACGAAAGGAACGAAACCTCGATTGATTCCTACCCTGGGCGGGTTTCCTGGTCTTGGTTTGTGGCATGGAAGTACTCTTCCCGCCAGTAGCTTCTTTAATGATTTCATCCAGCTGTTCACCAAACAGCCGTGAACCAGCAAAAGGGAGCCCAGCAAGAAACTTCTTGGAAGAAGCATCTGCCTTCCACTCTCGAAGCCACAAAATCCTGCGGATAACAAGAGAATTAGCTGAAGCCACCGCAGTGCGGTGAGCAGCCTCTAGCATGGCAGACATGGCATAAGATGAAAAGGCTGAAGCCTGAGCAGTTAAGGTAACCATCTCAGGCATAGATTCCTTGGTGAGGGAATGCATCTCCTCTAGAGAAGCAGAGATGGCTTTGAGAGCCCACACTGCTGCAAAAGTCGGGGAAAACGCGGCCCCCGCAGCTTCATACACAGATTTGGCCAGAAGGTCAATCTGACGGTCAGTGGAATCCTTAAGTGAGGTGCCGTCAGCCACCGACACAACGGTCCGGGCTTTTAGCCTAGACACCGGAGGGTCTACCTTTGGGGAGTGAGACCACTCCTTGACCACCTCAGGTGGAAATGGAAACCGGTCATCAGAACCACGCTTTGGAAAGCGTTTGTCAGGGCAGGCCCTGGGTTTGGTCACAGCGGTCTGAAAACTGGAGTGGTTAAAGAACACACTCTTCACTCTCTTAGGCGAGGTAAACTGATGTTTTTCTGCCAAAGAGAGTTGCTCCTCTGACACTGGCGGATTGAGATCCAGCACAGAATTAATAGAAGCAATCAAATCACTAAGATCTGAGTCACCCTCAGAGAAATCGATGGGATACATAGCCTCCGAGCCCCCAGTGAGGGCATCCTCCTCATCTTGAGAGTCAGCTCTTGAGACAGAGCCGTGGGATGGGGAGGGGGAGGAAACCCTGCGCCTTCTCTTAGAAGGACGGGGTCTGGGATCAGATGATGAATTCTCCGTGAGCTCTGATGGACGGAGGTCAGAGGATAGGAGTCCTCTGTCAAGAGTATTAGAGGTACCCTGTGAGGGAGGCTGATGCATATTCATCAAAGTCCTGGACAAAAGTCCCATGGACTCAGCAAATGACTGGGATATGGACCTAGAAAAGGACTCTACCCAGGCCGGGGGTTCAGTCACAGGTGCAGCAGCAGCCTGAAAGACCACTGGGGGTGAGACTCCAGGCTGTGGCACCGCCAAGTTAGAGCAACCATCACAGTGTGGATAAATGCTCGGCTCAGGCAGCAGGAACTTACATGCAGTGCATGCAGAATAAAGCTTTGGAGCCTTGCTCCTTGTGTGAGACATGCTGCTGGAGTGGGGACTTTGCAGAGAATGAACCCCAGGGAGAATATACAGAGGTCCACAACCGGAGACCTGCTGTGGCTTACCAGACCGCTGAGCGCGGTGTTGTGTGCCCTCCAGATCCCAAAGCCCGGTCCCCCAGTCACAGCACCTCAGCAGAGATGCAGAATGCAGGATGTCCCAGAGCAGAGTGAACTCTGCCTGAGAAATGGAGAGAGGGGGCGGGACTAGGGGGCGTTCCTATAAAAGAGCGGGAACTGGAGGGCTAGAGAGACCTGCAAGGAAGGAGGGACGCCCCAGCAGTGGGGAGTGTCCCTCCCCTGTGTAGAACGGCCGCCGGGAGGAGCTGAACCTGTCCCTCTGCATGAGTGACATGCAAGGGCAGGAAAATGAAACTAGGCCTCCGGCGAAGCCGGGGCCTAAATTTAAGCGGCGAGGCCGACAAGCAGGCACCATCGGCGCGGTTCTCAGGCAAAAGCTAGAGAACCCGCCGGAAAAGTTAAAACAATCACATACAGCATACTCTCCCCTTACAATAAAGAACCGGGACCCCCAACATAAACGTCTCAGGTACTTAGCTGCTGAGACGCAGGGCCATGTCCCTGGGGATGAGTGCTCCGGTCCAACAGAATCCTCAAGGGGCTGTGGATGGAGACCGGACTCCTGCCAGGCATGGAGACCGTGCTGGCTCCCACTTCAAGCCAGAGCCCAGAAGGGATGGTGAAGGAGCGCGGCATGTAAGGCTGCAGCCTTGTAAATCAACCTTAACAACACCGCCGACACAGTGGGGTGAGAAGGGACATGCCGGGAGTCCAGACATGGACCCGCTTTTCTTCAAACTCTTTCCAAAAGTCAAACAAATCAGATGAGAATGCATGTGTGGATGTATGCCTCCTGACACAAAGCAATAAACTGGCTAGGACTGGCTACCAGGGGGTGTATAAGCTCAGAGGGAGGAGCTACACTTTTAAGTGTAGTACTTTGTGTGTCCTCCAGAGGCAGAAGCTAAACACCCATGGTCTGGGTCTCCCAAAGGAACGATAAAGAAAAGCATTATTCCCTAAGATCATCAACCTAAAAATAATAGCCCAGTCTTCAGTCAGCGGTCCAATCCCTCCTAGGCAATCTAGCTCAAAAAAGCCCTCTGGATATATGAAAACGAAAAGTGGAAAGCAACACTCGAGGGGCCCTGCTGATGTATAAGTGGAGCTGTGTTCACCCATTTAGGTGCATTGATTAAAGGTGACATGTCACCATGAAAATGCATATCAATCTGCAGGCAGCATGTAATAAAGCAAGGGGACCTAAGCAGATTGATGTATAATTTTGTGGGAAAGAATATAGTATAACTTTGATTTCAGTAATTTAATCCTCTGCTCTTCCTGGGATTTTCAGTCCAGTGGGCGGTCCTATCAGTGACCGACAGCTATATTTGTATAGTTGTACATACAGATGTAGCTGTCAGTCACTGATAGAACCGCCTACTGGACCAAAAATCCCAGAAAGAGTAGAGGATTAAATGATTAAAATCCAGGTTATACTAAACCATGTCCCACAAAATTATCCATCAATCTGCTCAGCTCCCCTTGCTCTATAATATGCTGCCTGCAGATTGTACAGCATTGCAACGGTGGCAGGTTCTCCTAAAGGCTTCCAAACTGAAGCCCTTGGTGCAAAATATTAAGAAAAACCTAACAGGTATAGTAATGGAACCTTATTTGACCTTTTATTTTAACACGCGACTTGGAGCAGTAGATGAAGAAACATTAAAGTAAAATGCCTTGAGTGACTCTTACTTTTACAATGCAGTATTTTCCCCAATGCTCGGAACAAAAATAGAGACGCGTCTTTGCCTCCGATGGCTTGAATTTCATCTGCTTTGTCTCCTACTTTAGACGATTTTTTTTTATTCTTTAATTTAGATGATGTCTTTGACACCTTTGAGGGTTTTCCTTTCTTCTTAGACCAAAAATCACTTGTCAGGGAAGAATCTGTAATCATTCGAGAAACAGGAATATTAAATTCCCTGATACAACTACTACTGATAATAAAAGTAATCAATAAAAAGAAGGGAATTTTGTTTACTTACCGTAAATTCCTTTTCTTCTAGCTCCAATTGGGAGACCCAGACAATTGGGTGTATAGCTATTGCCTCCGGAGGCCACACAAAGTATTACACTTAAAAGTGTAAGGCCCCTCCCCTTCTGGCTATACACCCCCAGTGGGATCACTGGCTCACCAGTTTTAGTGCCAAAGCAAGAAGGAGGAAAGCCAATAACTGGTTTAAAGACCAATTCAATCCGAGGAAACATCGGAGAACTGAACCATACCACATGAACAACATGTGTACCCGAAAAAAAAAACAGAAAAACCCCGAGAAAACAGGGCGGGTGCTGGGTCTCCCAATTGGAGCTAGAAGAAAAGGAATTTACGGTAAGTAAACAAAATTCCCTTCTTCTTTTTCGCTCCTAATTGGGAGACCCAGACAATTGGGACGTCCAAAAGCAGTCCCTGGGTGGGTAAAAGAATACCTCGTGATAGGGCCGTCAAACAGCCCTTTCCTACAGGTGGGCAATCGCCGCCTGAAGGACTTATCTACCTAGGCTGGCGTCTGCCGAAGCGTAGGTATGCACCTGAAAATGCTTGGTAAAAGTATGCAGACTCAATCAGGTAGGTGCCTGACACACCTGCTGAGCCGTAGCCTGGTGCCGTAATGCCCAGGATGCACCCACGGCTCTGGTAGAATGGGCCTTCAGCCTTGAGAGAACCAGAAGCCCAGTAGAACTGTAGGTTTCAAGAATTGGTTCCTCGATCTTCCGAGCCAGGGTGGATTCAGAAGCTTGCGACTGTTTACGCCGACCAGCGACAAGGACAAAGAGTGCATCCGGGTGGCGCAGGAGCGCCATGCGGGAAGTAGAACCTGAGTGCTCTCACCAGAACCAACAGATGCAAATCCTTCTGAAATTGATGGACTGGACGAGGACACAAAGAAGGTGAGGTGATATCCTGATTGATATGAAAGTGGGATACCACCTTAGGGAGAAATTCCGGAATCGGACGCAGAACTACCCTGTCCTGGTGAAGGACCAGGAAGGGAGATTTGTATGAGAGCGTTGCTAGCTCGGAAACTCTCCTAAGAGACGAGACCGTTACTAGAAGGCCACTTCCCGAGAAAAGCGGGAAGGGAGACCTCTTTCAAAGGCTCGAAAGGCGGCATCTGGAGAGCAATTAGAACCTTGTTCAGATCCCAGGGCTCTAACGGCCGCTTGTACGGAGTGCTGAGACGACAAACTCCCCGTAGGAACGTGCGTACCTGAGGAAGTCGTTTCTGAAAAAATACAGATAGCGCTGAGACTTGTCCCTAAAGGGAACTGAGCGACAACCCTTTTTCCAACCTAGATTGCAGGAAGGAAGGAAACATAGACGATGCAACCGGCCAGGGAGAAACACCCTGCGCCGAGCACCGAGATAAGAATATCTTCCACGTCCTGTGGTCAATCTTGGCGGACGTTGGTATGCTAGCCTGTCTCATGGTGGCAACCACGTCCTGAGGTAATCCTGACGACACTAGGTTCCAGGACTCAATGCCACACCATCAGGTTGAGGGCCGTAGAATTCAAATGGAAGAATGGCCCTTGAGACAGCCAGTCTGATTGGTCTGGTAGTGCCCCCGGTTAGCCTACCGTGAGGCACCACAGAACCGGGAACCACAACATCCTCGGCCAATCTGTAGCGACGAGGATGGCGCGGCCGCAGTCGGTCCTGATCTAGCGCAGCACTCTGGGCAACAATGCCAGAGGTGGCACATAAGGTAGCTGGAACTGCGACCAATGCTGAACTAAGGCGTCTGCCGCCAGAGCTCGATGATTGTGAAACCGTGCCATGAAGCTGGCACATTGTTGTTGTGCCGTGACGCCATTAGATCGACGTCCGGCCTCTGTCAGCGGCGCCAGATCTCCCGAAACCCGTCCGGGTGAAGAGACCATACCCTTTCGGCCACACCCCGGCGACTTAGGAAGTCAGCTTCCTAGTTTTCCACGCCTGGGATGTGAACTGTGGATATGGTGGATGCCGTGTCTTCCACCCACATCAGAACCTGCCGGACTTCCTGGAAGGCTTGCCGGTTGCGCGTTCTTCCTTGGTGGTTGATGTATGCCACCGCTGTGGAGTTGTCCGACTGAAGTCGGATTTGCTTGCTGTCCAGCTGCTGTTGGAAGGTTTGTAGGGCAAGATACACTGCTCTGTGTTCAAGAACATTGATCTGAAGGGTGGACTCTTGCTGAGTCCACATACCCTGAGCGCTGTGGTGGAGAAAAACTGCTCCCCACCCTGATAGACTCGCGTCTGTCGTAACTATCGCCCAGGATGGGGATAGGAAGGACCTTCTTTTTGACCATGAGGTGGGAAGAAGCCACCACCGTAGAGATTCCTTGGCCGCCTGAGAAAGAAAGACGACTCTGTTGAGGGAGGTCGACTCCCCGTCCCATTGGCGGAGAATGTCACATTGTAGTGGACGCAGATGAAACTGCGCGAAAAGAACTGCCTCCATTGCTACCATCTTACGTAGGAAGTGCATGAGGCGTCTCAATGTGTGCGACTGGTTCTTAAAGAAGAGATTGCAGCCCGTAGTGAATGCTGTTTGTCTAGCGGAAGCTTCACTATCGCTGAGAGAGTATGAAACTCCATGCCTAGATATGTTAGCGATAGGGTCGGGGTCGGATCTGACTTCAAAAAGTTGATGATCCACCCAAAACTCTAGAGAGTCTCCAGCGCAACGTTCGGGCAGTGTCGGCCTGTTTCCTAAGAGAGTGCCTTGACAAGTAGATCGTCTAAATCCTCCTTCGCACAAAGCACAAAACTGGTGAGCCAGTGATCCCACTGGGGGTGTATAGCCAGAAGGGGAGGGGCCTTACACTTTTAAGTGTAATACTTTGTGTGGCCTCCGGAGGCAATAGCTATACACCCAATTGTCTGGGTCTCCCAATTAGGAGCGAAAAAGAAAAGAAAATTTGAAACATGCATTTCTGACTCAGGTCTCCTTGGATCTGTCGTTTTCCAATTCCATAGAATAACTTTTTAAGCACTAGCTAAATGAGACCTTTCACCAGTTTGAGCATGGTAAACTGGCCACATCATAGAAAGTGGCTGCAGTGTTGAATATAGCTTTTCATTTCTAAATTTCTCCTCTTTGTTAGGAGGGATAAGCTTGAAGTTTAGATTATAATTTATGATAAAACCAACTGGGCAGGAAGCGTCAAGTAGGGAAACAAATGAACAAAGAACACACAACCACAATAGGTTAGAACAGGCTTACTCCAGTGTGAGACATGTAATGACAGACAGTCTCCTCACTGATCTAACTGCAGACTTGTGTGTGGTTACAAAATGCAGTGAGTAGAGCAGAGGTGAGTGTGATTACTAAGACTTCTTTAGTTTTCACCTCATAACAGTCCATATGGGAGAGAGGCAAACGGCAGAGCTGAGCTTTATCGCATTACACGTAGTTCTAGCACATCTATACCCACACTGCTGTCAGCTCTGCTGTATGACCATACCCCCAAACTAATTGCCGTGAGATAAAAGATGAATTGTTAGTAATCACACATCTCTGCTCTACTCCCAGCACTTAGTAATCACACAGCGCTCTACATGTCTCACACATGAGAAAACCTGTTCCATGTCTTTGTGGGAGGAATGTTCTTTTCTGCCCTGCATGACTATTTCTGCTCATGATTGGTCAACTTCATACAGGGGAAGTAGTACACGCCCCTCCCCCCTCCCGAGAACAATCTCTGGTAACAGCCACTATGCACTGGAAAGGAGAAAATAAAACATAAAAACTACATGCTATTCAGCTCTGCAGCATCTCTTTGATGATGTGGCCAGTTTACCATGAACAAACTATAGAAAGGTCCTCCAAGTTCAGGCTTACCTTTAAGTGCTGAGAACTGAAGGCTGTTAATAGCGCTTCTAATATCACCCGAACATCCAGAGCACAAGAGCTCCAGAGCCTCCTTATCAGGGATAACAAATTTTCCTCCACTCTGAAAAGGAGAACAACAAAGTGCAAATCACAAATGCATTTTTGTGGTGCATACACTTAGAGATGTATGATATTATGCAGCTTTATTAAGACCATTTTATTTAAGATCACACATTTACTAATAGAAATGTCAAGGATAACAAGCTGACTGCTTATAGGGTCAACGTGGAGAAAAAAAATAAACCTGTCATTTAGTGTCCCCCTTCTAAACTACTGCCATTGCTTTGTTAGTGCACTAAAGAGGTTATTAAGTTATTTCATCCGTGCAGCATGGCACATCTGAGAAAAGTCTCTTTTTGTCTAGCAGCATATGCCAATCACCATCCTTTACTGTTAATTATAATACGAAGCAAAAGCAGCAAACAGTGGGGTGTGTGTGCGCTATCTGAATATTAATGAATGCTCGCTAGAAATGAGCGGACCCGTGGAAGTTTGGTTCGGCAAGTTCAGCTACACTTTATCTAAAATTCAGTTTGGGGCCCGGTGGTAATCTGTAGGACAATCCCTCTAAACAGTCATCCGGGGCCATTAGTTGTGAGAATTGGTGAATGAAAGATACCTATTTCACAAAAAGGCGAGGGCTAGAGAGGAGTAGACGCATGGAAGTTCGGGTTCTGCTGGTCCAGCTCAACTTTTTTTAAAGTTTGGATTCGGACCCGGGCTTGACCTGAACTTCATTTGAATTCACTGATTAGCGGCGTTTTTCCATTATTATTTATTTTTGGGGTACACACTACATCCAATCACGCTGTTGTTACCCCTAGCGCGAGCCATTCAAACACTGCAAGCGGCTCGCACTGGGCCGAGCACTGACTGGTGATCATACGTAAAGCATCCGAACTCGGTTTTTTTGTAAAGTCTGCGTTTGGTCCGAACACCAAACCTCAGGTTCGCTCTTCTCTAATGTTCACTAACACATTGCATTTTAGTGGACAATTTTGTACATTTGTAGGATGATTGTTATATAGCAAAAAGCATTCATTCCCTGTTTCCACAGATATCAATTTATCCATGCTATCCATTATGACATTTTACGATTGCCGATCTCATATTCTTGTCTTTATGTACCCTTTATAAATTCAATAAAAGCTTTGGAATAAAAAAGGATTATGAGGTGTCTAAACTATGCACATACTGACCATAGTAGCTTCTGTAGCTGCAATCCGGCTCAGCACTTTCATCATACTGGTGGGGGCAACAGGATTAAAGCTGCAAGAGAACAACAGCATTTACTACACGTTTTTTACAAGAAATTGTAGGATTTGTTTTCCGAGAGACCTCTTGATGACAGAACACTTATTTTATTGGGGTCACTTTAGCATTTAAAAAGGGATTATCCAGTGGGGGACAACTCCTCTTATATATGGCAATATTTTGGGTGGAGATAAATAGACAGGTCAGAATAAAGAAAGCCTTCACCTGATATTGCAAACACACAACTCGTCCTGGATTTCTTTTGGGAACAGTCGTCTTTGATGGCTGTCACCACTCAGACTGTCTGATATTATGAACACTAGGGGGCAGCGACCGGTCTTTACAAATTTCCTGTGGTGAAATCAGAAAAAGAAGTTTAACTCTACAAGCTATATGACCATACAGCAAAGGACCACAGCTTATATTCTAACTTACCTGAGAATATCATGTAGACTTGTAGGGTCCCTATAAAATTGGTTGGGCATATCCTGAAAGAAAAATAGTGATTTGGGCCATATGTAATCAATACACATTTTGTCAGTATTACACTCTGTGACAAAAAAACAAAGCAAATAATCAAAAAGAGGAATTGGGTATAAAGGACAAAGAAAAAAATCCCTTAAAAAATACTTAATTTAATACTAATTAAAACGGTATACCCTAGACCAGGGGTCAGGAACCTTTTTGGCTAAGAGAGCCGTAAACGCCACATATTTTGAAATATAATTCCGCGAGAGCCGTACAATATGTTTAAAGGGCCATTGACAGATCAATCGCTCCAATGTTCACTTAGTACAGCAAGGAATGCTCCTCCCTGCTGTATAAAGCCACAACTGGACTGAAACAATGGTAATTAGCAGTAAAAAAATCAAATAAATAACTTACATTGTGAACTTGCGATGCATGACATCAGTCCAGCAGTCTGGCTTCTTCTTTTTCCTGTGCATGACTGGAAGCTGGCATTCTTCCCACCTGATGTTGAGAGAATGCCAGCTTTGAGGCATTCGCAGAAGAAAGAAGCTGGAATATTGGACATGTCACACAACGCATTGTCAGTTATGTCAATTATCTATTTTATTATTTTACAGCGAATTATTGTTTAGGTCCAGCGGTGGCTTAGTGCAGCAGAGAGGAACACTCCTTTGTGTACTAAGTGACCGCTGGAGCAATTGTATCTGTCAGTGGCCCAGACACCCTGCTTCCCATACAGCCTGCACCCCCCATATCACACACACACACTGCTCCCCATACAGCCTGCACCCCCCATATCATACACACACACTGCTCCCCATACAGCCTGCACCCCCCATATCCCACACACTACACCCCCATATGTCGCATACCCTGCTCCCCATACAGCCTGCACCCCCATATCACACACACTACACCCCCATATCTCACACACCCTGCTTCCCATACAGCCTACACCCCCATATCTCACACACCCTGCTTCCCATACAGCCTACACCCCCATCTCTCACACCCTGCTTCCCATACAGCCTACACCCCCATATCTCACACACCCTGCTTCCCATACAGCCTACACCCCCATATCTCACACACCCTGCTTCCCATACAGCCTACACCCCCATATCTCTCACACCCTGCTTCCCATACAGCCTGCACCCCCCATATCCCACACACACACACACTGCTTCCCATACAGCCTGCACCCCCCAGATCTCACACACTACACCCCCATATGTCACATACCCTGCTTCCCATACAGCCTGCACCCCCCATATCACACACAATACACCCCCATATCTCACACACCCTGCTCACATATCTCACCCTGCCTGTACCCAACTTACCCCTCTCAAACACTCTGCACCCCTTCACATGCTTCTGTCACAGTCTGCAGCCCTCATATGCCCCTCACCCTGCAGCCCCCCTCACCCTCATGTCCCCTCTTTTCTTATTACCAGTCATCATGTGTCCAAATCTCCTTCAGGATTCAGCATCTCTTGCTTTCTGCCCGGCCTCCTGTGTCTCCTCCCACACAGTCACATGGGCGTGACATCATCGCAGGTCCTGCAGGATGGAGATTCCGTCTGCTGTGCAGGTCAGGACTAGCACTCCTGCAGCTCAGACATGGCTGGTGGCCTCTCCAGGTCAGGGGCCCCTCTACTGACACTGGGCTCCCCTGACTCACAGTTCGGCCACTACACAGCAGCACTACACATAGACGCAGAGCGGCTGCCGGGCCCCTATGTGTACTAGTGCCGCTGTGTAGTGGCCGGCCTGTGAGTCAGGGGAGCCCAGTGTCAGTAGAGGGGCGGCTCACTTCTCGTTCCCCCGCTGATCCGGTCTCCTCGGCGCATCGTCCATTGCTGTCGCTCGCTGACCTCTCAGCAGGCGCGCAGTGATGACGTCACCACGCTCGCTGCAGAGCTGTCAGAAGAACGCCGACAGTCACAGCGGGGAGAATGATAAGAGAGAGAGCGCGCCGCTCACTCTCTCATCATTGCTCTCAATTGTATCGGCACCTGCGATGCCGATGCAATTGAAAGCTCGATCCTCGGCGGGGGGCGGTGACAGCGCGGCCACCGGGCCCCCCTGAGTAGCGGTGCGCCACTCCTGCCACCGCGAGTGGGCCCCCCCGGCAGCTGACCGGGTTTGCCGGGTGCTGGCGCCGGCCCTGATCCTTCCCATAGACAGGTAGGAGCCCTGTCTGCGAGCCAGATACGGCCATCAAAAGAGCCATATCTGGCTCGCGAGCCATAGGTTCCCGACCCCTGCCCTAGACCCACCAATATAGTCCTACCACACCGTGGTCAAGTGAAGGGGGGGTGCAAAACACACAAAATAAGGTACAAGAGGAGGGGTAGTGGTGAAAAGGGTGACGGTATTCACTGATACTTTCAAGAATTACCGTATTTTTCGGACTGTTATGGGATGAGGATCTGTTGCTGACACTGTATGGGGGTAATAAAAAAAACAAACAAAAAAAACGGCGTGCGGTTCCCAAATTTCTGATAACCAGCCAAGATAAAGTCTCACAGCTGGGGGCTAGTATTCTCGGGCTGGGGAGACTCACGTTATTGGGAGCTCCCCAAGCCTAAAACTATCAGCCAGCAGCCGCCCAGAATTGCCGCATCCATTAGATGCGACAGTCCTGGGACTTTTCCCAGCTCGTCCCGATTGCCCTGATGCGGTGGCAATTTGGACGTTAATGGCAGCAGCTATAGCTACGAAGCAAACGAACAATAAGAAAATTTACTGCATTGGAGACCACAGCCTTTAAGATTTTGCAGAATGGTTTTATTTGACTTTTATTTGTAATCTGCAAGCAAGGTATGACGACATCTCCCTTCTATACGTAGGTAAGCTTTGTTGATGAGCACAGTCTATTTTTATTTTAGGACTTACATCTACGATGATGAGTTTTCTGTCGGTGGAGGGCGACTCTCCCAGCATCTGAAGTTTGTTGTACTTGTTAGCCCTTAAAAGAAAGTCCTGAAAAAGAGCGGACTGCGACTGACTGGTGAACATCTGGAATCCCATATCTACAAGAGAAAATGGAACCAAACATTTATGTTGAAAGCCATAATGGATATTTGAAAAATTCAAAGGGGCCGAATACTTTCGCAAGGCACTGTATGTGCCTTGCGAAAGTATTCGGCCCCTTTGAATTTTTCAACCTTTTCCCACATTTCAGGCTTCAAACAAAGATAAAAATGTTAATGTTATGGTGAAGAATCAACAAGTGGGACACAATTGTGAAGGTGAACGGTATTTATTGCTTATTTTATACTTTTATAAAAAATAAACTAAAAATTGGGGCATGCAATATTATTTGGCCCCTTTAAGTTAATACTTTGTAGCGCCACCTTTTGCTGCGATTACAGCTGCAAGTCGCTTGGGGTATGTGTCTATCAGTTTTGCACATCGAGAGACTGAAATTCTTGCCCATTCATCTTCTTTGCAAATAGCTGGAGCTGAGTGAGGTTGGATGGAGAGCGTTTGTGAACAGCAGTTTTCAGCTCTTTACACAGATTCTCGATTGGATTCAGGTCTGGATTTTGACTTGGCCATTCTAACACCTAAATACATTTATTTGTGAACCATTCCATTGTAGATTTTGCTTTATGTTTGGGATCATTGTCTTGTTGAAAGACAAATCTCTGTCCCAGTCTCAGGTCTTTTGCAGACTCCAACAGGTTTTCTTCAAGAATGGTCCTGTATTTGGCTCCATCCATCTTCCCATCAATTTTAACCATCTATCCTGTCCCTGCTGAAGAAAAGCAGGCCCAAACCATGATGCTGCCACCACGTTTGACAGTGGGGATGGTGTGTTCAGGGTCATGAGCGGTGTTGCTTTTACGCCAAACATATTGTTTGGCATTGTGCCCAAAAAGTTCGATTTTGGTTTCATCTGACCAGAGCACCTTCTTCCACATGTTTGGTGTGTCTCCCAGGTGGCTTGTGGCAAACTTTAAACACTTTTTATGGATAGCTTTGAGAAATGGCTTTCTTCTTGCCACTGTTCCATAAAGGCCAGATTTCTGCAGTGTACGACTGATTGTTGTCCTATAGACAGACTCTCCCACCTCAGTTGTAGATCTCCGCACTTCATCCAGAGTGATCATGGGCCTCTTGGCTGCATCTCTGATCAGTCTTCTCTTTGTTCGAGATGAAATTTTTGAGGGACGGCCGGGTCTTGGTAGATTTGCAGTGGTATGATACTCCTTCCATTTCAATATGATCACTTGCACAGGGCTCCTTGGGATATTTAAAGTTGTGGAAATCTTTTTGTAACCAAATCTGGCTTTAAACTTCTCCACAACAGTATCATGGACCTGCCTGTTGTGTTCCTTGGTCTTCATGATGCTCTATCTGCTTTTAACAGAACACTGAGACTATCACAGAGCAGGTGCATTTATACGGAGACTTGATTCCACACAGGTGGATTATATTTATCATCATCAGTCATTTAGGACAACATTGGATCATTCAGAGATCCTCAATGAACTTCTGGAGTGAGTTTGCTTCACTGAAGGTAAAGGGGACAGCCCACTTTTCAGTTTATTCTTTTTTACAAAAGTTTAAAATAAGCAATAATAGGAGCCCGGCCATGTAACCAGTGCTGCATATAAGTAGACCTGGCACAACCTTGATTATGACAGCTCACGTGATCGAACCCGTTTTTCCCCACAATTTTTTTCGTTTACATATTTTCCTACCTCGGTCAAAAATGACTGGTGGCTCATCTTGTTTATATTCTTGCATTAAAGGGTTGATCCATTCCTGGACTTGGATGCCCATCTCCTTGGCAAGCACTAGGATGGTTGCAGTTTTTCCACAACCAGGAGGGCCAGTCAGCAATAAAATAGACCCACCCTGTGAAGACATACAGATGTGTTAGGGCTCTTGGGGCTCCAGTGATCACTAGAATGGGGGGTCCTGAGCAGTCATGCTGTGAGGAGACAGCCCTCCATACAGTTGTCAGACTGACGACCCCCATTCCAATGATCTGCAATCAGCCTTTATTACCCGTCCTGTGCAGGAGTAATAAATGTCAACTATGGAAAATCAGTTTACCTTAATGTAGGTTGGACAAATTCTATATAGTGTTCGGACTGAAGATGAGCATAAAAAGAGATTTTCTAATAGACCATAAGGAAGCAATGTAACATAAGCAGACAAACCTGTTTTTTGTCAGCGTGAGCTCTTAGCCAAGTTTCAACCTCCTCCACTTTCTTCTTATGTACAGCAAGTTCTGTCTGCAAAAGGAGCAAAGGTGAAGATCACAGATGCTGTCCATATACTTTAATAATGGCAGTGCTCATTCTTGAACATTATAAGGCGTTGTCCCCTTTTCATATGCCTTATAAAGGGATTAAGTCTGCAGGTTTTTCCTATGTAATCTGAGAGCAGCATGATGTAGGGACAGAAACAGGATTCCAGTGGTGTATCAATAAACTGTGTGCCATGGCTTCAATGAAATCAGCAGAAGATTATCACTACAGGACTATATGTCTTCTGCCGCCTAGTGTGTGCTGTGTGTAACCTTCACCCACCACTGATTTGTAGCTTTCTGCCTATACACAGTGTACACAGAAAGCTGCCATTCAGTGGTGTGGTCGGGGCTGTACAGAGCTCAGCATTCAGAGAACTGGTAGATCTGAGCAGAGAAAACAGCGATTGTATCAAAATGAGATCAAGAAGCCAAATAAGTAAGACATCGCTGGAGTCAGGGTCTCTGTTCATATATTATGCTTTCAGATTACATAGAAAAAAGGATGGCGACAAATTCCCTTTAACTCCTTTATGGCATTTGACATACTTACGTCATGATCGGGAAGGGGCTCCCGCAAAATTACGTAAATGTATGTCATGGTGATCATGAGGGCACAGGGGCTGGGTTAAATGTGTCCAATATGGCGCTCTTCCCCTTCTCAGCTTTGCACTGTACCTCAAAAGTAGTTACAGATTAAATGGCGTGTATTGGCGAACTGACAAAAAACATTACATAAACAGTGTGGTGCATTTTTTTCTTATAAGCCCTTATAATATTTAAAAACTTGGGGCTAAAACAACATATTAATGAAAAAGATAAAAAAAATAAAATAAATGTAATTCTTCTTTCTTCGCCTCAGAATGCTAGAAAATTCTGTGACACACTTGTGGTGTAAATATGCTTACTGTACCCCTAGATGAATTCATTGAAGGCTGGACTTTGTAAAATGGGGTCACTTGTGGGGGATTTCTACTGTTCTGGCACCTCAGTGCTCTGCCAATGTGACATGGCACCCCTAAACCATAAAACCAAAATCTGCACTCCAATATGGCGCTACTCCCCTTCTGAGCTTTCCACTGTGTCTCAAAAGTAGTTTTTGACCACATATGGGGTACTGGCGAAAACATCAGAAATTGTGTAACAAACTGTATGGTCCATTTTCTCCCATTACCCTTTTTGAAAAGCAATATTTTAGTGGGAAAAAAATGGATATTCTTTATTTTCATAGCCCAATTTATACAATTCCATGAATCACCTGAGGGTTAAAATAGCACAGTACACCCCTAGAAGAAATCTTTGAGAGATATAGTTTGCAGAATGAGTTCACTTGTGGGGGGGGGGTTTGGTTCTGCTGTTTTGGCATGCTAGGCGATCTTTATATGTGACATGGCATCCACAATCTATTTCAGTCAAAACGGATGCTCCTACCCTTCCGAGCCCTGCTGTGCGCCCAAACAGTAGTTTTACATTACACATGGAGTATCTGTGTACTTAGGAGAAATTGCACAAAAAAAATTGTACAGTCGAATTTCTCCCGATTCCCTTATGAAAATGAAAAATTTGGGGTGAAGGCAACATTTTTGTGGTAAAAAAAAAAAAAAAAGTATTTTTTCCATTTTCATGGCTCAACGTTTTAAAATTCAGCGAAACACCTGTGAGTTCAATATGCTCACCAAACATCTAGATAAATTGCTTGAGAGAGGTGTAGTTTTCAAAATGGAGTCACTACTGTTTACCCACATCACGGGCTCTGCAAACATGACATGGTGTCCGCTATCGATACAAGACAATTTTGTGCTTCAAAAATCATAATTAAGATCCTTCCATTCCTGAGACCTGACGTGCGCCTAAAGAGTATATTTCCACCACATATGGGGTATCCCTGTATTCAGGAGAATTTGTATGACAAATTATATGGTGCACTTTCTCATGTTACTCTTGTAAAAATGCAAACTTTGGGGCTAAAGTAACATTTTTGTGGGGAACAAAAGTAACATTTAAATGTTTTCCTTCCATATTGCTTTAGTTCTTGTGAAGAATCTGAAGGGGTAAACTTCTTGAATGTAGTTCTGAGCACTTTGGGGGGTGTAGTTTTTAGAATAGTGTCACATTTGGGTATTTTTTTTATCACATAGGCCTCTTAAAGTCACTTCAAATATTGGGACCCTCCTCTAAGTGAAACTGCAGAGTTATTATAAAAGCCGCCCGCCCATGCATTATATGGGCAGCCATTATTCAGATTACCAGCCATATAATATTTCATAGTGGTGGCTGCAGGGAGAAGGTTTTCTGTAGGTCAGGCCTAATATGTGATCATAAACAACTAAAGGGTTATTCCAACCTCTGCCTTTCACAGCTGATATGGGAATAACTGTTCTCAGGTATCAGCCACCAATGGCAGAATTATGAAAACACCTTAAAGCGATCTACGCCGCCCCGGCAGCCTGCGAGTAACGCCAACAGTTCACTTTGCTACGTTATTTCCATAACTCTCAGCAGCATGGTGGCTCAGTGGTTAGCACTGCAGCCTTGCAGCGCTGGGGTCCTGGGTTCGAATCCCACCAAGGACACCATCTGCAAGGAGTTTGTATTCTCCCCGTGCTTGCGTGGTTTTCCTCCGGGTACTCCGGTTTCCTCCCACAATCCAAAAATATACAGACAGAGGATTTAGATTGTGAGCCCCAATGGGGACAGTGTTCCTGATGTATGTAAAGCGCTGCGGAATATGTTAGAGCTATATAAAAAAATAAAGATTTATTTTTATAACTCTCACTTTGGTGACCAAAAGCTGAAATGACAATAAAATTTTAATAAAGATGGACCATAAAACTGCTCAAGATATTATTTAATCCCTATAGTCAATTTCCAGGATTCTGCCAAGACATTATAATAAAGAACATTTCCTATACATTACTAAGAGAAATATAAGGGGTTAAAATTGGAATTAGAAAGTGAGATTTTCCGAATAATAAAGTCATTGCTTAAGATAAGCTCTAAAAAAAATCCATTACAAAACCGTCTTCACCTTTTCTGAGTGACCTACCTGACCACTGGGTCTGTATCTATCAATCCACGGGTCGCTCTGAGACTCGCCGGACGTCGCTGCGACTCCATCTTTACAATGATCCGCAGAGAATGGATTGGCTCTTTTTTTGCTGTGAGACTGGTTCTCTAGCGCGGACTCATCTTTTTTGCTAACGCCTCGCTTAGACGTCACAGAAACGTGTGAGGAGACTTTACCCGAAGCGCCAAAGAAATCTTCGAAGGACGGTTCTACCCAGTCAGTGATCTGGAAACAAGTCACATCAGAGAGGCAGGATATAATATACAGAAGGCTTCCCGCAGTGCGGTCATTCATAAAACCAAGGAACGGGTACACTGAGGAAAACATACATACATTTCTGGAGGATATCGGAACGGAAATAGCATTCGGTATCTGCATATGCACTCAATCATTTCATGTGTTGTGTGATTTTATCACAAATTGTGAGTGTACTGCAAAAAGCAGATTGTATTTCTGTACAAATGTACAAAGTATCATCCAACTATCAGACATTTCCTCCTCTACACACTGATCTCATGGGCCCGCACATCAAATACACTAGTCTATATAAAGCAATGTAAGGATTTATAGAAGGCACAATAATAGTATGGACATGTGAAAGCCAACGGCCAATATGAGCAGTAAATACGTCAGTATGGCCCCATATGGAACCCAAAATGTTGGGTAGCAAATTAGTACACGCAAATCATACCCACGCTCTGGGACTGGGTCTTGGACTTCTCTTCCAGACGGTATTATCCTAGGCACAGCACATACACTTCCCAGAGTAGTTAAAGGGAATCTGTCACCAGGTTTTTGCTCCCCCATCTGAGAGCAGCATAATGTAGAGACAGAGACCCTGATTCCAGCGATGTGTCACTTACTGAGCTGTTTGCTGTCATTTTAATAAAATCACTGTTTTCTCTGCTGCAGATCTAGCAGTTATATAGAGCTCATGAATGTGCTGGACTACCTGCAGCACGCCAAGTAGTCCTCTAATGATAATCTACTGCTGATTAATCAGTGATTTTATCAAAACTATACTAAGCAGCCCAGTAAGTGACATATCACTGGAATCAGGGTATCTGCCCCTATATTATGTAACTCTCATATTAGGTGGCAAAAAACTGGTGACTGGTGACTGATTCCCTTTGAAGAGTAATAGTCTTCATAAAGTATTTGACCTGTCATAGTAACATATTAGAGGGATTTAAAGGGGTTGTCCACTGCTAGGACATCCCCTTGTGATTCCAAACTTCCCTCAGGCAAAATAATAAAGCCTATACTCACCTTACGTGTCGGCGTCATTACATTCACGTGGCTAATGTGACCTAAAATAACACAAGCCCCACATTCAATCAGTGCCAGCTTCTGTCTCCCCGCCTTCGGACATACGAGTTAATCAACAGGAAGTGAGCGCTGTGGCTGCCACTCACTTCCTGTTGATTGCTCCAGTATCTGAAGGCGGGGAGACAGAATGCAGCGCTGATTGGACATGGGGGTCACATGGCATCACATGAGAGCTGGAACAGCGCCGGCATGGCAGGAGAGTATAAGCTTTTTTTATTTTACCTGGGGGAAACATGTGGAATCAGAAGGGGTTGCTCTAGTAGTGGAAAACTCCTTTAAAAGCTCCAGGGGCTCAGCTGCCCACTGATCAATGAAGCAAAATGTCAGCATTGGTCAGTCAAGTGCTGTAGTTATTTGGCTTTGATCGTCTCTAGTTCTCCAGAGAAAGGTGATTTTAACGTTGTAAAGACTTAGGCTATGTGCCCATGGGAATCTGTACCTGCGGATTGTGCCGCAGAAAACCTGCGGATTTATCTGGATTTTCTAGACAAATCCGCAGGTTTCAGCAAGTACAGACACTCCCGATGTTATCCTATGGGACATGGGGAGCGCTGTGTCCATGCTGCGGTATGTGCGGCTGTGGAATATGCTGCGGATGTGCCGCAGCCGCACATAATTGCATGTAAATTATTTCTGCTTAATTACCTGCGGAAATCCCGGCCCTCCACAATGGAGATAGAGGCCGGGACTTCCGCAGGTAAGTCGCATGAAAGTCCGCAGGTTTACCGCCGCTATTCCGCTGGAATCCCGCAGCAATGGATAGCTGCGGATTCCGGGGATCAGCTGCGGGAAACCTGCGGATATATCCGCGCGTACATAGTCCCGTGGGCACATAACCTTAGGGTTCTTCTCAGATGTCTGTGATCATCATCTGATCTTGGATTGCAATGCATTGACTGGCCACATGACTCCCGACCCAAGTGTGACCGCTTCATATTCTGCTTGGGTCGGGAGACGCGCGGCCAGTCCATGCATCACACTCAGACTTCTGAAGGAGCCCTTGGGCTATGTGCACACATTGGCTATAAAACACAGCAAACTCTCCATGTTTTTCAAGCAGAAGGTGCTCAGGACATTTTGGCCTCTTTTTGTCTGGTTTACAAGTTTTTGTGGTGTCTTTCTTTGACTTATGCTCCGGCCGTTCTTTTTTGTTTTTAAAAAAACATTTCATATGCTCATTCTTTTGAGCGTTGTCTGAATCTGTCTGAAAAAGACAATGTGTGCACGTTCCCTTACAGAGACTGAGCGTGTATACCACTGACCCCTCTACCTGAGAGCGGAGCAAAGCCAAACACAACCAAAAAGATGAATTCAAGGAACTCATAACATTAGTAACCAAGCTCTTTACCTTAGCAGAAGTGACTTTCCTTCTGCAAGATGTCTTTGACATTATAAAGTTGTAAAATTCCCATCAGCTCAGCACTGCATGATATCGGGGGACCAGGCCTTGTACTATAAAAAGGAAATGTGACACCATGTATAAATGGATTAGGCAAAAAAGATACCAAAGGGTTAAATCAGTAAGTATAAATCCACTGTAAGGGGGGGGGGGGAGAACTGCAGACCACATTAAACGATGTGCACTGAATGATCTGTAACAGAGTCTATGGGAGCCTCGTTCTGATTCTCATAGAGATGCATTGAGAGCCTGTAACGTATCTTCTGACTTCCAGCCAGTCAGAAGTTACGGGCACAAGATGGAGCCACTGGATCAGAGCGGCGTTGGTAAAAGATGAAGCCACCAAAAGGTAAGTATAGGATATGGGCGCAGGGGGGCTTAGATTTAAAGCGCCACTCCAATGGTGATAAAAACAAATGCACAATGGTGCTTTAAACATAAGAGATTCTGCACCTGAAATGTGCTGTCAATTTCAGTACAAAACATGTAACCTGAGTTTTAAAACATCATCCACCTCTAATGGAAATATTCAGAGCAGTAGAAAGAGAAGGGGGTGGATTATTAATGTGGATTTCACGCCTGTAAATCCATAGCACAATCCAAGGATGAGTTTAGCTGTAGCGCTGCAGACTGTGGCAGAAACATCTTTCTGCTGCTGGACCTAAAATGTCGACGTTATTTCTTGTAGGCTAATAACGGGCCGATTTCCATCAATGTTTTGGATCAGATTTTCAATAAGAGTTTGGTCATCAAATTTTCTTGTGAGCAAAAAAGAAAAACACTGATGGCGATTTCTCCAGCCTCACCTATGAAACATGGGTTGAGGGTGGGGAAGTAGCACCCACAGAAACCCGGCAAGGTGGGGAAGCATACACACACACACACACACACACACACAAGACCCCGGACAGTGAGGGGGGGCAGCGTACACACACAGGACCCCAGGACTGTGAGGGGGGGGGCAGCGTACACACACAGGGCCCCCGGACAGTGAGGGGGGGGCAGCGTACATGTAGCGCCCCTGAGTCATCAAGAGCTACAGCGAACTGCATCCTGTCAAAGATGCAGGGCCTACCCCCAAGGACCCAGAAGACCAGTGCCGGTAACAGTAAAACACACATATAATCCCGGTTTTTCCCTTCCCCAAGAACTGGTGACAGGCTAGGGTTGGACCCAATGGATGGCCACCTGGGGGTGGAACCGATCCAGTCCACTAGACGACAACCAGGGAGGAGGGTTCAGTCAGTAAGTTGAAGTGAAAGGAGACGGATGTAACGATACTGACAGGAGAGTGTAACAGTGACCTGTCAGGCGCATGCGTCTGGTTGCCGAAGGAGTACGGTGGAGTACTCTCGGAACCATAGCATTGACAGGGTACAGAGCCCTAGGTCAGGAAAATGCCCCAGGCAGGCCTGATAAAATCTGCACGGTGAGGGGACCATCAAGGACCTCACTGACCGTAGAGTCTGGGACACAGCAGTGACGGGAGAACCAGGGATCGGGACTTGAGGACCGACCCGACAGGGTTCATACTGCCTGCCATATGGACCAGAACAAACATAACCAGGAGGGGACCCCCAGACGCTCCAAGCCACGGGGACCCACCAGACACAGGTGCAGAGGAAGTAAGCCACCAGGTTACCACACAATGGCACTGGAAGTAAGGGGACCAGTAATGGGGACTAGTGGTGAGGACCAGCCTCACCCTTGTGTGGTCTACCCTCTTTCCACACCCCGCTACTGGTAATGGACTTAGGCTATGTGCACACTTACCGGATTTTGCCGCAGATTTTTTGCGGTTTTGCTGCATGTTTCGCTGCAGAAAATGTTCATAACATCTCTGCAGTGAATCACCAGCAAATCCTATGGGCAAAAAAAATCCTGTGCGCACTGGGCGGAATTTGACAGCTGCATGTTTTGCTGCAGGATTCCCGCAGCAAAAACAATTGCATGTCAATTCTTTTCCGCACGTCGCTGCGGGATTTCACTCCATTGACTCCAATGTTAATCGTGAAATCCCGCAGGGAATAACGCAGGAAGCAAATTCTGTGCGGTTCACTGCGTTTTCCTGCGTTATTCCCTGCGGTATTTCGCGGTTTACCTCCGGTAATGTACATCGCTTGCTTGCGGTTTTGCAGGGAAGTGATGTCATTACAGGAAGAGGAAGCGGAGCCGAGAGTAAACACACACAGATCACACTCACATAGACATCACAGACACAGACACATCACAGACACAGACATAGACACAGACACATAGAAAGCAAACGGAAATATAGAAAACAAAGAACGTGGGCTCCGCTGTATATTTACCGTCCAGCCGAGGTAAGCACACAGCGGCGGCCCGGTATTCTCAGGCTGGGGAGGGAGAGGGGCAGGGTTAATGTCCCCCGCCTCACTCCCCCTCCCGCAGCCGAGAATATCAGCCGCAGCTGCCCCGGCACTGTCGCATGCATTATGCGGCACTACCGGAGTGTCCTAGGCTCTTCCTGACGCCGTGTAGCAGTGGCAGCAGGGTAATACAAGGGGTTAATGGTGGTGGATCACCGCCATTAACTCCAGGCTTGATCATGGCAGCGTCTATGAGACAGCTGACATGATCAACCCGTAAGTAAAGTGAAAAAACACAGACACCGAAAAATCCTTTATTTTAAATAAAACAAACAAGCCTCGTTCACCATTTTATTAACCCCTCCCGCAGCAAAGCTCCGGCGTAATCCACAGCTCCTGCGCTGCTTACATCCAGCCGCGACTGTCACAGACACAGCGCTGAATGAATGCAGCAGAGGTAATTACTGGTCATTTCCCACGGCCGGTAATGTGAACTCACTGCCGACCGTGGAAAATGTAGCAATCTATCTATCTCTCTATCCATGTATCTATCTATCCCTCTATCTATTCTTCTGTTTATCTATCTACTATCTCAGAATTAAATGACTTTTTTTTTTCAATGTGCTTTATTGCATTGAATGCAATAAAGCACATCCCAACCCGCACGCGGCAAAACCTCGGCAATACCGCGAACAAAACCGCGGTGAAACCGCGGCAAACCGCATGCGGTTTTGGGGTGCGGTTTGCCGCGTTTTTTTACCGCGGGTGCGGTAATCTTTGAGAGCATGCGGAATTTTCTCAAGAAAATTCCATTTCCCAGTGCGCACATAGCCTTAAACATCAAACACCATAATTTATCCCCTGGGCCCCGACCTTACTTGCAGAGGGCCACAAAATCCAGGCTGCCATTAAATCCAGCCCCAGCAGTGAGAGACTGTGCAGCGGCGGCTCCATCCAAATCGCCGCAACCCGCAAGTGGCGTCACGACAAAAACTTTATTTTAATCCCTGTAAATACCCCCTTTTAAAAGCGACCCCCAGGGTCACGGAACCGGGCACCGGCCATTACACCTGTGACACTTAAAAGGGAAACCATGCCCGGGACTGAGTACCCCAAAGCCCTGGGGAGCGACATACACACACAGGACCCCCGGACAGGGGGGAGCGCACACACACAAGACCCCCAGGCAATAGGGGGGGGGGAGCGTACACACACAGGACCCCCAGGCAATGGGGGGGGGGAGCGTACACACACAGGACCCCCGGACAGGGGAGGGGGAGCGTGTACACACACAGGACCCCCGGACAGGGAGGGGGGAGCGTACACACACAGGACCCCCGGACAGG
Source organism: Anomaloglossus baeobatrachus (assembly GCF_048569485.1). Lineage (NCBI taxonomy): Eukaryota > Metazoa > Chordata > Amphibia > Anura > Aromobatidae > Anomaloglossus > Anomaloglossus baeobatrachus. Next base: position 844,460,690 of record NC_134353.1, read on the forward strand.
GGAGGAAAGCACACTGAACCTCTGGCTTTGCACTCACCTCTTCACACCACAACGCCGCCTTTCTCCGTGCAGCCGTTACCGTTCCCGTTCACACCGCGGGCGCCTCACATCTACGTCACCGGCGCAGAAAGAGCACTACTGAGGATGATGAAGGCAAAGACGCCATGTTTGATATGGGCAGAAATTTGTGTAAATAAATCCTTTGTGTAACCTGTATCGTAGGTATCGCGATATACCAATTATACGTCCGTGGGTTTATTTATTTTTGACTGTATAGTCATGATATACAGTCTGATGACACAGGCCTCAGCTGTGACGTCACGTCGCCCCGCCTCCCGTATGTGTGAGTCTCTATGTGGCAGGCTACAGCGTGCGATACCGGTGCAGCACGTGACTGAGCGAAATCATCGTGTGCGACCATGAGGCGCCCCAATATCCTGCTGACGGGTGAGTGCAGCCCCAGTGCCCAACCTACTGCTGCCAGGAGAGCAGAGTGCCCCCATATACTGCCCAGAGCCCAACCTACAGCTGCCAGGAGAGCCGAGTGCCCCCATATACTGCCCAGAGCCCAACCTACAGCTGCCAGGAGAGCAGGGTGCCCCCATATACTGCCCAGAGCCCAACCTACTGCTGCCAGGAGAGCAGAGTGCCCCCATATACTGCCCAGAGCCCAACCTACAGCTGCCAGGAGAGCAGGGTGCCCCCATATACTGCCCAGAGCCCAACCTACTGCTGCCAGGAGAGCAGAGTGCCCCCATATACTGCCCAGAGCCCAACCTACAGCTGCCAGGAGAGCAGGGTGCCCCCATATACTGCCCAGAGCCCAACCTAGAGCTGCCAGGAGAGCAGGGTGCCCCCATATACTGCCCAGAGCCCAACCTAGAGCTGCCAGGAGAGCAGGGTGCCCCTATATACTGCCCAGAGCCCAACCTACAGCTGCCAGGAGAGTAGGGTGCCCCCATATACTGCCCAGAGCCCAACCTACAGCTGCCAGGAGAGCAGGGTGCCCCCATATACTGCCCAGAGCCCAACCTACTGCTGCCAGGAGAGCAGAGTGCCCCCATATACTGCCCAGAGCCCAACCTACAGCTGCCAGGAGAGCAGGGTGCCCCCATATACTGCCCAGAGCCCAACCTAGAGCTGCCAGGAGAGCAGGGTGCCCCTATATACGTCCCAGAGCCCAACCTAGAGCTGCCAGGAGAGCAGGGTGCCCCCATATACTGCCCAGAGCCCAACCTACTGCTGCCAGGAGAGCAGAGTGCCCCCATATACTGCCCAGTACACCACCTAATGCTGCCAGGAGAGCAGGGTGCCCCCATATACTGCCCAGAGCCCAACCTAGAGCTGCCAGGAGAGCAGGGTGCCCCTATATACTGCCCAGAGCCCAACCTAGAGCTGCCAGGAGAGCAGGGTGCCCCCATATACTGCCCAGAGCCCAACCTACTGCTGCCAGGAGAGCAGAGTGCCCCCATATACTGCCCAGTACACCACCTAATGCTGCCGGGAGAGCAGGGTGCCCCCATATACTGCCCAGAGCCCAACCTACAGCTGCCAGGAGAGCACGGTGCCCCCATATACTGCCCAGTACACCACCTAATTCTGTCAGGAGAGCAGGGTGCCCCTATATACTGCCCACTACACCACCTGACCTAATGCTGCCAGGAGAGCAGGGTGCCCCCATATACTGCCCAGAGCCCAATCTACAGCTGCCAGGAGAGCAGGGTGCCCCCATATACTGCCCAGTACACCACCTAATGCTGCCAGGAGAGCAGGGTGCCCCCATATACTGCCCAGAGCCCAACCTAGAGCTGCCAGGAGAGCAGGGTGCCCCTATATACTGCCCAGAGCCCAACCTAGAGCTGCCAGGAGAGCAGGGTGCCCCCATATACTGCCCAGAGCCCAACCTACTGCTGCCAGGAGAGCAGAGTGCCCCCATATACTGCCCAGTACACCACCTAATGCTGCCGGGAGAGCAGGGTGCCCCCATATACTGCCCAGAGCCCAACCTACAGCTGCCAGGAGAGCACGGTGCCCCCATATACTGCCCAGTACACCACCTAATTCTGTCAGGAGAGCAGGGTGCCCCTATATACTGCCCACTACACCACCTGACCTAATGCTGCCAGGAGAGCAGGGTGCCCCCATATACTGCCCAGAGCCCAATCTACAGCTGCCAGGAGAGCAGGGTGCCCCCATATACTGCCCAGTACACCACCTAATGCTGCCAGGAGAGCAGGGTGCCCCCATATACTGCCCAGAGCCCAACCTACAGCTGCCAGGAGAGCAGGGTGCCCCGATATACTGCCCAGTACACCACCTAATGCTGCCAGGAGAGTAGGGTGCCCCTATATACTGCCCAGTGCACCACCTAATGCTGCCAGGAGAGCAGGGTGCCCCCATATACTGCCCAGTACACCACCTGACCTAATGCTGCCAGGAGAGCAGGATGCCCCTATATACTGCCCAGTGCACCACCTAATGCTGCCAGGAGAGCAGGGTGCCCCCATATACTGCCCAGTACATTAACTACAGGTGCCAGTAGAGCAGCGTGCACCCCATATACTACCCAGTACATAACCTAATGCTGCCAGGAGAGTAGGGTGACCCCACATACTGCCCAGTACACACCACCTAATGCTGCCAGGAGAGCAGGGTGCCCCCATACTCTGCCCATTACACAACTTACTGCTGCCAGTAGAGCAGGGTGCCCCCATATACTGCCCAGTAAACATATGCATTTCTGTAGCAGAGATTTTCTGTTCCTTTGGTCACTTTTATCGTCTTTTAGGTACGCCAGGTGTTGGTAAGACAACTCTAGGCAGAGAACTGGCAGAGAGAACTGGTCTGGAATATGTCAACATTGGAGATTTGGCAAAAGATGGTAAGTCACAGTGTGTGGAGGCGTTAATTCAACAATGAATGAAGTGTTAGCTTAGGGGTCTCAAACTCGGCTGGGTGTATGGGCCGCAAAAAGGAAAAAAAATAATTTGGGGGGCTGCATTCTTTGTAGGACAAAGTGTTTTTTGGGGTTTTTTTACACACTTTGGATCACTGATTTTGAACATTTTTCACTTGTTTATTATAGCAAATGTGCACATTCTTTGTTTATATATATATATATATATATATATATATATATATATAAAATGTTGATAGTGAAAAAAAAAAAACATAGGTAAGGATGGTTGACCTTGGGGGGATCAACCGTGAAGACACCATCACGTGTTTCTCAGCGCAGTGACACTAGAACAAGGCCCCCTGGGAAAATATGCAAAACAAGAATGCCGCGGAGACACCATAACATGTTTCTCAACGCCGGCAGGCAACTAGCCAGGTCTTTCACCGGAAAGGAAAAACCACGGGAAAGGCAGTCTCCAGTCAAGGAAACCGCCTATACCAAAACATGGTATCCATCCACAGACAGCTGTTTCGGGGTATTTGCCCCTCATCAGTGTGAAGTAGGAAACTGGCTAGTGGGAGCAATTCCTTGACTGGAGACTTTACTTCCCGTGGTTGTTCCTTCCCAGACCTGGTTTCCTGCCAGCATTGAGAAACTTGTGATGATGTCTCCGCGGCATTCTTGTTTTGCATATTTTCCCAGACGGCCTTGTTCTAGTGTCACTGCGTTGAGAAACACGTGATGGTGTCTCCGCGGTGCTGGATGTTGATCTCCCCGAGGTCAACCATCCTTACCTATGTAGTCTTCTACTAGACATTGCTCCCACTAGAATTCAGAAGTGCTGTGCCCACGTTTAGTGTTTCTTTGTCGCTCCATTGGGAGACCCAGACAATTTGGTGTATAGCTTCTGCCTCCGGAGGCCACACAAAGTATTACACTTAAAAAAGTGTAACCCCTCCCCTCTTCCTATACACCCTCCCGTGGATCACGGGCTCCTCAGTTTTATGCTTTGTGTGGAAGGAGGCACACATCCACTCATGCATTCTCATATTAGTTATGTCGGTTGGAAGAAAAGAGGGCCCCCACGGGGCCCCCGGCATGTTCCCTTCTCACCCCACTATGTCGGCGGTGTTGTTAAGGTTGAGGTACCCATTGCGGGTACAAAGGCCGGAGCCTCATGCCGTCTCCTTCACCATCCCTTAGCGGCTCTGGGAGAAGTGGGATCCTGAGCGGTCATCCATTTACTGGGACCGTGCTCCCTCCGCAGCCCCTGTGGGAATCTGCCGGACCGGAGTCTATTCAACCTCAGGGACCGGGCCCTGCAACTCTAAGGTACTCTGTGTCCCCATAGGGGACTGTGCAGGGAGCGCACCTTCTTCCCGAACGCTGCGGCAGCTGCTGAATTGAGAAGGCCGGCGGACTTCCGCGCCGACCGTGCCTGCTTGTCGGGCGCGGTCTCAAATTTAGTCCCCGGCTTCATCGCGGCCTAGTCGCAAAAATTCCGCCCCCGGGCCTGCCTGTCAGGGGTAAGGGCGGGACTGCCGACCTGACGTCGGATGTGAGGGCCGGACCATCCTGCATGTTTCCTCCCCCCTCACTGATCACTGTGGGGACCCCAGATTCCCGCACTTTCCTGGCGCCGCCCACGGCTCCACTCCTCCCCTGAGAGCTCCGCCAGCCATTTTTTGGCATTCTGCCGGTGGAGGATTCTCAGTGAAGAGCTCTGCAGCTCCGGGGGACCTAAGGCAGGGAATCTGGAGGACACACACTCCGCTTTTTAGCGGTCGGTAAGCCACACCGGTCACCCGGTGCTGGTCCCCCTAGGGTGCCGGAATAGATACGTATTTATATATATATTTCTGTTCGGTCGGGCTGTATACCCTTTTTTGCCCATATACCCTCAGTGATCATTCTCCTAGGAGACAACAGCATGTCATCCACAAGGAGCAATGCTGTTAAGGCACAGGGGTTTTTTGCGTCCTGTACCTCTTGTGGGGCTATGTTACCTGCGGGTTCCACCTACCCTCACTGTGAGCAATGCTCGACCCCTGTTTCGCTTGCTCAGCCGGAGCCTCGGTCACTAGTGGGCCCCTCGGCTCATGTAGACCCCCCTGCTCCCCCTGTCCAGGCGGCAGGGACAGAGTTAGCCTCTTTTGCTGAGAAACTCTCTAAGTCACTTTCACAATCCATGGCTCAGTCTATGGACAAATGGTCTGCCAAGCTGCTAGAAGCTTTGCAGTCCAGACCGGTCCTTACACAGGCCCCGGCCCCTGTTGGATCGTCGCCTCCAGGCCCCTCTCGGTCCGCGCCACAGCGTGCTCCCAGGTTGGGCCTTAGGTCTCACGTGGAGGACTCCTGCCCGGACCACAGTCCTAGACAGGCTAAGCGGGCTCGCTGGGAATCTTCCCCGACTTCTTCACGCTGCTCGGGTTCCCAGCTTGAGGACTCTCTGGAGGACGAGGCGGACGTCGCAGCTCAGGGCTCTGACCCTGACGTCGCCCTTAACCTTGATACACCTGAAGGGGACGCCTTAGTGAATGATCTTATCTCGTCCATTAACCAGGTGTTGGATCTCTCTCCCCCGCCTCCTACTGTAGAGGAGTCGGCGTCTCAGCAGGAGAAACACCAGTTTAGGTTCCCCAAACGTACACGTAGTGCGTTTTTCGATCACTCTAACTTCAAAGATGCTGTCCAGAAGCCCAGAGCGGTTCCGGACAAGCGCTTTACAAAGCGCCTCACTGACACGCGTTACCCCTTCCCCTCCGAGGTCGTTAAGGGTTGGGCTCAGTGTCCCAAGGTGGATCCTCCAGTCTCTAGATTGGCGGCTAGATCTGTGGTATCGGTTGCAGATGGCTCATCGCTAAAGGATGCCACTGACAGGCAGATAGAGCTTCTGGTGAAGTCCATCTATGAGGCCACGGGCGCGTCTTTTGCCCCGGCCTTTGCAGCCGTGTGGGCACTCCAAGCTATCTCAGCTTGTCTGGCTGAGATTAATGCTGTCACACGTAATTCTGCTCCGCAAGTTGCGTCTTTGACTTCTCAAGCGTCAGCTTTTTCTTCCTACGCCACAAGGATGCTTATCTCCACGTGCCGATCGCACCCGAGCATCAACGCTTCTTGCGTTTCGCCATCGGGGACGAACACCTTCAGTTCGTGGCATTGCCTTTCGGCCTGGCGACAGCCCCACGGGTTTTCACCAAAGTCATGGCATCAGTTGTGGCGGTCCTACACTCTCAGGGCCACTCGGTGATTCCCTACTTAGACGATCTCCTAGTCAGGGCCCCTTCTCGGGTGGCGTGTCAACACAGCCTTACCGTCGCTCTGGCGACTCTCCAGCAGTTCGGGTGGATCATCAACTTCCCGAAATCCAAGTTGACATCGACCCAATCACTGACTTACCTCGGGATGGAGTTTCATACACAGTCAGCGGTAGTCAAGCTACCGCGGGACAAACAGCTTTCTCTGCAGGCAGGGGTGCAATCTCTTCTTCGGGGTCAGTCACACCCCTTAAGGCGCCTCATGCACTTCCTGGGGAAGATAGTGGCAGCGATGGAGGCAGTGCCGTTCGCGCAATTCCATCTGCGGCCACTCCAATGGGACATTCTCCGCAAATGGGACAGGAGGTCGGCTTCCCTCGACAGGAAAGTCTCTCTTTCCCTTGCAACCAAGACGTCTCTTCAGTGGTGGCTCCTTCCCAATTCTCTATCGCAGGGAAAATCCTTCCTACCCCCAACCTGGGCTGTGGTCACCACGGACGCGAGCCTGTCAGGGTGGGGAGCGGTTTTTCTCCACCACAGGGCTCAGGGAACCTGGACTCCGATAGTCTTCCCTTCAGATCAATGTTCTGGAGATAAGGGCAGTGTATCTAGCCCTATTGGCTTTCCATCGGTGGCTGGAGGGCAGGCAGATCCGTATCCAGTCGGACAACGCCACTGCCGTCGCATACATCAACCACCAAGGCGGCACTCGCAGTCGTCAAGCCTTCCAGGAAGTCCGGCGGATTCTGCAGTGGGTGGAAGCCACAGCCTCCACCATCTCCGCAGTTCACATCCCGGGCGTAGAAAACTGGGAAGCAGATTTTCTCAGTCGTCAGGGCATGGATGCGGGGGAATGGTCTCTACACCCAGAAGTGTTTCGAGAGATCTGTCGCCGCTGGGGAACGCCGGACGTCGATCTCATGGCGTCACGGCACAACAACAAAGTCCCGGCATTCATGGCTCGGTCTCAGGATCACAGAGCTCTGGCGGCGGACGCGTTAGTTCAGGATTGGTCGCAGTTTCGACTGCCTTATGTGTTTCCTCCTCTGGCGATGCTGCCCAGAGTGTTACGCAAGATCAGATCCGACTGCCGTCGCGCCATTCTCGTCGCTCCAGACTGGCTTTCGGCGGTCGTGGTACCCGGATCTGTGGCATCTCACGGTGGGACAACCGTGGGCGCTTCCAGACCGCCCAGACTTGCTGTCACAAGGCCCGTTTTTCCATCTGAATTCTGTGGCCCTCAACCTGACTGTGTGGCCATTCAGTCCTGGCTCCTAGCGTCTTCAGGGTTATCTCAGGATGTCATTGCCACCATGAGACAGGCCAGGAAGCCAACGTCCGCCAAGATCTATTACAGGTCTTGGCAAATCTTCTTATCCTGGTGCTCTGATAACGGTTTTCCTCCATGGCCGTTTGCCTTACCCACTTTTCTTTCATTCCTTCAATCCGGAATGGACAAGGGTTTGTCACTCGGCTCTCTCAAGGGACAAGTATCGGCGCTCTCCGTATTTTTTCAAAAGCGCCTAGCCAGGCTTCCGCAGGTCCGCACGTTCCTGCAGGGAGTTTGCCACATAGTCCCACCTTACAAACGTCCGCTGGAACCCTGGGATCTTAACAGGGTGCTAACGGCTCTTCAGAAACCACCTTTCGAGCCGCTGCGGGATGTCTCTTTATCACGTCTTTCGCAGAAGGTGGCCTTTCTAGTGGCAGTTACATCACTCCGAAGAGTGTCTGAGCTTGCAGCGCTGTCATGCAAAGCCCCCTTCCTGGTGTTTCACCAGGATAAGGTGGTTCTGCGTCCGGTCCCGGATTTTCTCCCTAAGGTGGTATCTCCTTTTCATCTCAATCAAGATATCTCCTTGCCTTCATTTTGCCCTAATCCAATTCACCAATGTGAAAAGGATTTGCACTCTTTGGATCTAGTGAGAGCACTCCGGCTCTACGTGTCTCGCACGGCGCCCCTGCGTCGTTCAGATGCACTCTTTGTCCTTGTCGCTGACCAGCGTAAGGGTTCGCAGGCTTCCAAGTCAACCTTGGCTCGGTGGATCAAGGAACCGATTCTTGAAGCCTACCGTTCTGGGCTTCCGCTACCTTTGGGGCTGAAAGCCCATTCTACCAGAGCCGTAGGTGCGTCCTGGGCATTGCGGCACCGGGCTACGGCTCAGCAGGTGTGTCAGGCAGCTACGTGGTCTAGTCTGCACACTTTCACGAAACACTATCAGGTGCATACCTATGCTTCGGCAGACGCCAGTCTAGGTAGGCGAGTCCTTCAGGCGGCGGTTGCCCACCTGTAAGAGGGGGCCGTTGCGGCTCTTTTTATTGAGGTATTTTTTTTACCCACCCAGGGACTGCTCTTGGACGTCCCAATTGTCTGGGTCTCCCAATGGAGCGACAAAGAAGAAGGGAATTTTGTTTACTTACCGTAAATTCCTTTTCTTCTAGCTCCTATTGGGAGACCCAGCACCCGCCCCTGTTCCCTTCGGGCTGGTTATTCTTTTGTGTACACATGTTGTTCATGTTGAATTGTTCTTTTGGTTCATGGTTTTCAGTTCTCCGAACATCCTTCGGATTGAATTTACCCTAGACCAATTTATAAGTTTTCTCCTTCCTGCTTTTGCACCAAAACTGAGGAGCCCGTGATCCACGGGAGGGTGTATAGACAGAGGGGAGGGGTTACACTTTTTTAAGTGTAATACTTTGTGTGGCCTCCGGAGGCAGAAGCTATACACCCAATTGTCTGGGTCTCCCAATAGGAGCTAGAAGAAAAGGAATTTACGGTAAGTAAACAAAATTCCCTTCTTTTCCCTTGCGTATTTGGTGCAGATTTTTTTTTTTCTGCACCAAATACGCAAAGGAAAAATAAGCAACGTGGGCACAGCACTTCTAAATTCTCATAGACTTTGCTGGCTGTACAATGGACATGCAGATTTTGCTGCAGAATTCTAAAAATGCATGTCAAAACTGCACAACGTGGCACTAGGCCTAAAAGTTTACCAATCGGAAGTCATATTGAACCACCGCTCGATTCATGTATAAAGGACTCTTAAAGGGAACTTGTCAGGTCCAGTATGCACCCAGAACCACAAGCAGTTATGGGTGCATATTTCTAATCCCTGCCTAACCGTCCCTGTATCTAGGAGCATAGAAAAGGGATCTTTACAAATTTTATTTCTAAAGATCCTTTATGAGATGCTAATGATGCAGGGACTAGTCACAAGGGCATTAGTTCCTGCCTTCATTCTGCCCTCTTAGCAGGTTATCACACCCACAGGGGCATGCTAAAATGCTATTCTGTGCCCACTGCCCAGCCTCATCATCGGCAGTGACACGCGTACTTGTCCGTTGCACCGCTTCAGAACGCTGGGCATAGGGTCAGTGTGCATGACCGGAAGTTTTAGGATCATGCGCACTGAGCCAAAATCCAGCGTTGGGTACGGTGGCAGCAGAGGTGAGCGCGACCATACCTCTGACTCTGCGTATTCATTAGCATGCACACAGGGGTGTGCTTACATGCTAAGGGGCCGACTAGCCAAGGGAATTAATGCCCTTGCGACTAGTCGCTGCGCTCATTAGCATATTATAAAGGATCTTTAGAAATACTTTTTCTAAATATCTCTTTATCTATGCTAGTGTATACAGGGACGGTTAGGCCGGGATTAGTAATATGCACCCAGAACTGCTCGTGGCTCTGGGTACGTATTGCACCTGACAGGTTCCCTTTTAAGATTTAGTGAAATAAACAGCCATACGGTTAATCACATGCATTTGTACTGATCTTTTAAATGAGTAGTTTTTGGTGCTTTAAGGTGCCGTCACACATAACGAGATCGCTAGTGAGATCGCTGCTGAGTCACGGTTTATCTGACGCAGTAGCGATCCCATTAGCAAGCTTGTTATGTGTGACATCTACCAGCGATCAGGCCCCTGCTGTGAGATCTCTAGTCATTGCAGAATGGTCCAGGCCATGTTCTTCAAAGGCGATGTCCTGCTGGGCAGGACACATCGCTGTGTGTGACACTGTGTGACAGGGTCACAGTGACTGCTGAGATCGTTATACAGGTCGCTACTGCGATCTGTATTGTTCTGCATCGCTGGTAAGATCTGACTGTGTGACATCTCACCTGCGATCTCCCAGCGACTTACCTGCGATCCCTATCAGGTCGCATCGTTTACGGGATCGCTGGTAAGTCGTTGTGTGTGACTGGGCCTTTATGAATGAGGCTCTATCATCGCATAAGTTGCTGTCTATCTGGCGCTTTAAGTAAATAAGAAGATAAAGGGTGAGGGACTTTTCTGTCCCATTTTAAGTCGTGTTGTCCTTCTATGAATAGTATTAGGTAAAAAGCTGCCGAGACCTGTAATTACAAGGCCGTTCCACCCAAAACCAAAGACGCAGGCGAGGATGAGAAAATGCTAAAATAGGACTAAATTCTAGTCTGTTGTGTCTGGATAATTAGTCATGAGTTGTGTTATCCCTTAATTATACAGATGAACACAGCACCTATACACTGTACATAGTTACATAGGTTGAAAAAGACCTAGGTCCAGCTAGTTCAACCTTCCTCCACCAATTCTACATTTATTTTTTTTTCACTGAATCTTCTATAACCCACAATGTTGTGTGTACTGAGGAAATCATCCAGCCCTTTTTAAAAGCTGTTATAATATCTGCCATTACTACCTCTTGTGGTAGGGCATTCCACAGTCTGACTGCTCTAACTGTAAAGAACCCTTTCCTATTTAGCTACTGGAATCACATTTCTTCCACTCGCAGTGAGTGCCCCCTGGTCCTTAGTATTGTCTTTGGAAGGAATAAGTCATGTGCCAGTCCTTTATATTGACCACACATGTATTTATACATATAAGTGAGATCTCCCAACTCTGCCAACCTGTCATCATATGGGAGGCCTTCCATTCCTTGTAGTAGTCTAGTTGCCGCCTTTGAACTTTGTAGCTTCTGAATGTTCTTTTTAAAATGTGGAGCCCAAAACTGGATAGTTACATAAATAATATCCTAATATGTATAATAAATTAGGTTATTATATCCTAATATATAAAGCAGATTTAAAAGGACTGATGCCCTATTAATTTATATACGAACACCCACATATTTAACAATATTATTATTGCAATCGCACTAGTAGCATCTTTTTAAGGGATGGGGATTAGCAAAAGAGGATAGATACCCCATTAGATCATATGTAACGTCTACTTATTTATTAAAGGAATAGTGACCCTATTTATTTTTTACCTTTAGGCTATGTGCGCACGTTGCGTAAAAACATGCAGTTACGCTGCGCTTTGTAGCGCAGCGTAACTGCATGCGTCCTGCGGCCCCTGCACAGTCTATGGAGATTGTGCAGGGGCCGTGCGCACGTGACGTCTAAGAGCGCAGCGCTTCGGCTACTGCCGAAGCGCTGCGCAAAAAGAAGTGACATGTCACTTCTTTCCTGCGCTTTGCCGGCAGCTCCTGCTCTGTCTATGGCAGGAGCTGCAGGCAGAGCGCATGGAATCGGCGCTCACTACGGACATTTCTGCAGCGATCTAAAGCGCACATGTGCTCTTCAGATCGCTGCAGAAATTTCTGCAGGGCTTGTACGCAACGTGCGCACATAGCCTTATACCCCATTCTTTTACATCCACTTATTGGTATAATTAAATACAAGTGCCCTAGAAGCACTTTATTTAGGAGATGGTGATTGCAATATGTCAAAGTAGTTTTAAAGGGACAGATACCCTCTTATCAATTGTTGTAACATTTATTCATATTATGTATCGGTCCATAAAATTAATTTAATGCGGCAGTGTGAGACACCGCAAAGGTTTTGTCGGCAAGTATTTGACTACGTATTTAATTTGTTTCAATATTGTTTTTATTGAACATTTTTTTCCAAAAGGACAACTACAGAAAAGAAAAGAAAACAACAAACAATAACAATTTGTGAATAAATGTGCTTCTTTTAATTGTGTATTTAATAAATAATAATTTTAATGTTACAATATACTCATTTGTTAATTTTGTGGTATAATATTTGCATAGATTTTGTCATAACCCAGTCACGTTTGCAGATTTGGACATGATTAGGTAAATTATCACAAAGCCAGGTACAAAGGTGAAGGTCAAATTTTGATGACTAGATGCTGAGTCGTTTATCCAGTGAAAAGTGCAGGACCACCATTTGTGGGGACCACCGTGTGATGTTATACTTCACAAGGGTGGCACGGTGGCTCAGTGTTTAGCACTGCAGTCTTGCAGCGCTGGGGTCTTGGGTTCAAATCCCACCAAGGACACAATCTGTAAGGAGTTTGTATGTTCTCCTTATGTTTGCGTGGGTTTCCTGCCGGGTTCTTCGGTTTCCTTCCAAACTCTATAGACATACTGATAAACTTTAGATTGTGAGGACAGTGTTCCTGATGTATGTAAAGTGCTGCGGAATATGTTAGCGCTATATAAAAATAAAGATTTGATTCACAAAAGCTACTGTAGCCCAGATTGCTGAAATGGTGCTAATACTGAATATAAAGGGCTTGTTGAGTCAGTGCGATCTGCAGGCAGCATGTTATAGAGCAAATTGATATATAGTTTTGTGAGAAAAGATTTAGTATACTGTATATACTGGCGTATAAGACGACTTTTCTTTGTCACTCTATTGGGAGACCCAGACAATTGGGGTGTATAGCTTCTGCCTCCGGAGGCCACACAAAGTATTACACTTAAAAGTGTAAGGCCCCTCCCCTTCTGCCTATACACCCCCCGTGGGATCACGGGCTCCTCAGTTTTCATGCTTTGTGCGAAGGAGGTCAGACATTCCACGCATAGCTCCACTGTTTAGTCAGCAGCAGCTGCTGACTATGTCGGATGGAAGAAAAGAGGGCCCATACTAGGGCCCCCAGCATGCTCCCTTCTCACCCCACTTTTGTCGGCGGTGTTTGTTAAGGTTGAGGTACCCATTGCGGGTACGGAGGCTGGAGCCCACATGCTGCTTTCCTTCCCCATCCCCTTAGGGCTCTGGGTGAAGTGGGATCTTATCGGTCTCCAGGCACAGGAGACCGTGCTCCATCCACAGCCCCTGGGACTCTGCTGGACATGGAGCTGAGTATCTTCAGGGACATGGCCCTGCTACGATTGAGGTACTCTGTGTCCCCATAAAGGGGACCGCGCACAGACACACGGCAGCACTGCTGGGTGTGTTAGTGCGCCAGGGACGGCGGCGCTGCCCGCACTGGTGCCATCGCACACTACAGCGTAGCTGGGTGTGTTAGAGTATTGGGGGACTGCCGCGCTAACCGCCGCTGCCATTTTTATCTCAGGCGCGGCTGGGACTTGTGGTGCGCCGGGGACTTCCGCGCCGACCAGGGCTTATATGCCGGACCGCGCTTATCACTCTAGTCCCCGGCTTTTGCGGCCTAGTCTCACTTCGTTACCGCCCACAGGCCTGCCAGTCAGGGTAAAGGCGTGACGCTGCACAGCACGGCAGCGCTGAGAGCTGGAGCATGCTTTGCATACTCCACCCCTCTCACTGTGTACACTGTGAAACCGGATTCCCGCACTTTCTGGGGCACGCCCACGGCCTCCTCCTCTACACAGGACGCCGGCAGCCATTCATGTCAGTTTTTTCTGTGGCTGAGAAAAGAGACAAGTTTGGGAAGACCCTGGCAGGGATTCTGGTGGTCACACAACCGCTGTGAGTGGGCGGTAAGCAGCACCTGTGGTGCTGACCCCACTAGTGCCGAAATGCACATATAGATATATGCTTGTACGCTATACATTGCACTGTTCGGTCGCACTTTTGTATTTTGGCTATATACCCTCCTTGATTGTTCGGGGGAGATAACAGCATATCGTCTGTGAAAAACAAGGGTGCAGAAGCACAGGTTTTCTATGCAGCCTGTACAGCATGTACGGCTATACTGCCGGCAGGTTCCACGGACCTCAATTGTATGCAATGCACGGTCCTTGTGGAACTTACTCAGCCGGAGTCTCTGCTAATGGTCCAGGTGATGGGGACGGAGTTTGCAGCATTTACTTCAGACTTTCTGAGACTATGGCTATGATACTAGAAGCCTTGCAGTCTGGCTATGATACTAGAAGCCTTGCAGTCCAGACCGGTCTCTCAGACCGGGGGCACTGTTGTTTCATTACCCCTGGTCCCCCTCCAGTTGGTACAACAAGGTGCTCCTGGAGTGTCTCAGGGATCCCAGGGTGAGGGGTCTGACTCGGACGCAGTCCCAGACCCCCTAAGTGACCTCGCTGGGAGCATCCCTCGACATCACCGCATCATTCAGGGCCTCAGCATGGGGACACTCTCTATGATGAGGCGGAGGTATCTGATCAGGATTCTGATCCTGAGAACGTTCTCTACCTGGATTCACCTGATTGTGATACCGTAATGAACGATCTTACGGCGTCCATCAATCAAATGTTGGTTATTTCTCCCTCAGCTCCTACGCCTGAGGAGTCAGCTTCTCAGCAGGAGAAGTTCCGTTTCAGGTTCCCCAAGCGTACATTGAGTACGTTTCTGGATCACTCTGACTTCAGGGAGACAGTCCAGACCAACCAGGCTTGTCCAGATATCGTTTTTTCCAAACGCCTTAAGGATACACGTTCTCTTCCCTTTTGACGTTGTCAAGGGCTGGGTTCAGTGTTCCAATGTGGACCGCCTATCTCCAGCGGCTAAATCCTTAGTTGCAGTGGAAGATATGGCTTCACTCAAAGATGCCTATGAAGCTATTGCCGCGTCTTTTGCTCCAGCTTTAGCAGCCGTCTGGGCGCTCCAAGCGGTCTCAGCGGCTCAAGCGCAAATTGAAGCAGTTAAGCGTTTGTCTGCGTCGCAGGCTGCGTCTTTAACATCTCAAACGTCAGCGGTTGCGTCATACGCCATCAATGCTGTCCTGGACTCGGCGAGCCGGAAGGCGGTTGCGTCCGACAATTCAGTGGTAATACGCAGAACCTTGTGGTTGCGAGAAGGGAAGGCAGATTCTGCTTCCAAAAGGTGCCTAACCAGTTTGCCAATCTCTGGTTACCGCTTGTTTGGTGAGCGACTGGATGACATCAAACAATCAAAAGGAAAAGGATACATCCTTTCCACAGGCTAAACCGATCTTACCCCAACAGAGGAGGGGACAGTCGAGGTTCGGTCCTTGCGGGGCGCGGGCAGGCCCAATTCTCCTCGTCCAAAAGGCCTCAGAAGGATCAGAGGAATGCCGATTCACGGCCTAAATCACGGTTACAGATGAGAGTTTTCCTCTCGTCCTCCGACTCGATTCTTCAGAACATCTCCGCCTCCCAAGAGAGCCGAGGCTCTCAGGCAGGCGGTGTGCACTCTGAAGGCAGAAGGAGTGGTGGTCCCGGTTCCTTTTCAGCAACAGGGTCACGGTTCTTACTCCAACTTGTTTGTGGTCCCAAAAAATGGCGGGTCTTTCCGTCAGGGCAACAGACACGTTAAAACCAGGCGGTTCCGGAGGAATCCCTCCGCTTCGTCATCGTCTCAATGTCCCAAGGAGATTCCTTGCATCGATCGGTATCAAGGACGCTTATCTCCACGTGCCGATCGCTCCAGAGCATCAGCGCTTCCTGCAGTTCAACATAGGAGACGAACACCTTCTGTTCGCGGCACTGCATTTCGGCCTGGCGACAGTCCCGCGGGTTTTCTCCAAGGTCATGGCAACAGTAGTAGCGGTCCTCCACTCTCAGGGACACTCGGTGATTCCTTACCTGGACGTTCGGCTTGTCAAGGCACCCTCTCAAGGGGCATGCCAACACAGCCTCAACGCTACTCTACAGATTCTCCAGAGCTTCGGGTGGATCATCAATTTTCCAAAGTCAAATCTGACACCGGCACAATCGCTGACATATCTAGGCATGAAATTTCATGCCCTATCGGCGATGGTGATACTTCCGCTGGACAAACAGCGGTCACTGCAGCAGGGTTGCACAATGTGACATCCTTAGCAAATGGGACAGGAAGTCGGCGTTTCTCGACAGGAACGTCTCCCTCCCTCAGGCAGCCAAAGATTCTCTTCGGTGATGGCTTCTTCCCTCTTCATTGTCGAAGGGGAAATCCTTCCTACCCCCATCCTGGGCGGTGGTCACGACGGACGCGAGTCTGTCAGGGTGGGGAGCAGTTTTTCTCCACCACAGTGCTCAGGGTACGTGGACTCAGCAAGAGTCCTCCCTTCAGATCAATGTTCTGGAAGTCAGGGCAGTGTGTCTTGCCCTAAAAGCTTTCCAGCAGTGGCTGGAAGGCAAGCAGATCCGAATTCAATCGGACAACTCTTCAGCGGTGGCTTACATCAATCACCAAGGAGGAACACGCAGTCGGCAAGCCTTCCTGGAAGTCCGGCGGATTTTGATGTGGGTGGAAGCCACGGCCTCCACCATATCCGCAGTCCACACCCCGGGCGTAGAAAACTGGGAAGCAAACTTTCTCAGTCGCCAGGGCATGGACGCAGGGGAATGGTCCCTTCACCCGGACGTGTTTCAGGAGATCTGTTGCCGCTGGGGGATGCCGGACGTCGACCTAATGGCGTCTCAGCACAACAACAAGGTCCCGGCATTCATGGTGCGGTCTCACGATCACAGAGCTCTGGCGGCAGACGCCTTTGTTCAGGATTGGTCGCAGTTTTCAACTCCCTTATGCGTTCCCACCTCTGGCACTGTTGCCCAGAGTGTTACGCAAGATCAGGTCCGACTGCCGCCGCGCCATCCTCGTCGCTCCAGAATGGCCAACGAGGTCGTGGTACCCGGATCTGTGGCATCTCACGGTAGGCCAACCGTGGGCACTATCAGACCGACCAGACTTGCTGTCTCAAGGGTCGTTTTTTCCATCTGAATTCTGCGACCCTCAACCTGATGGTGTGGCCATTGAGTCCTGGATCCTAACATCTGCAGGGTTATCTCAAGAGGTCATCACCACTATGAGACAGGCCAGAAATCACACATCTGCCAAGATCTACCACAGAACGTGGAAGATATTTTTATCTTGGTGCTCTGTTCAGGGAGTTTCTCCCTGGCCAATTGCCTTGCCTACTTTCTTTCTTTCCTTCCGGCAATCCGGTTTGGAAAAAGGTTTGTCGCTCGGCTCCCTTAAGGGACAAATCTCAGCGCTCTCTGTATTTTCTTCAGAAGCGCCTAGCAAGACTTCCTCAGGTACGCACGTTCCTGCAGGAGGTTTGCCGCTTAGTCCTTCCTTACAAACGACTGTTCGAACCCTGTGATTTGAACAGGGTGCTGATGGTTTTTCAGAAACCACCATTTGAGCCTATGAGGGATTTTTCTCTCTCACGCCTTTCGCAGAAAGTGGTTTTCCTAGGGGCAGTCACTTCACTTCGGAGAGTGTCTGTCGGGGCAGCATTGTCGTGCAAAGTCCCCTTCCCGGTGTCTCACCAGGTCAAGGGGTTCTGCGTCCGGTTCCGGAATTTCTCCCTAAGGTGGTATCCCCCCTTTCATCTCAATCAGGGTATCCCGTACCCTCTGTTTGTCTTCATCCAGTTCACCAATCTGAAAAGGATTTGCACTTGATTAGATCTGGTGAGAGCACTCA
Source organism: Anomaloglossus baeobatrachus (assembly GCF_048569485.1). Lineage (NCBI taxonomy): Eukaryota > Metazoa > Chordata > Amphibia > Anura > Aromobatidae > Anomaloglossus > Anomaloglossus baeobatrachus. The sequence goes on from NC_134353.1 coordinate 844,478,389, forward strand.
GACTCTACATCGATCGTACGGCGCCCCTGCGCCGCTCGGAAGCACTCTTTGTCCTTGTCGCTAGCCAGCGTAAAGGGTCGCAAGCTTCCAAATCAAGACTGGCTCGGTGGTTCAAGGAACCAATTCTCGAGCTTATCGTTCTGCTGGGCTTACGGTTCCCTCAGGGCTGAAGGTCCATTCTACCAGAGCGGTGGATGCGTCCTGGGCTTGAGGCACCAGGCTACGGCTCAGCTTGTGTGTCAGGCGGCTACCTGGTCCAGCCTCCACACTTTCACGAAACACTGTCAGGTGCATACCTATGATTCGGCGGATGCCAGCATAGGCAGACAGGTCCTTCAGGCGGCGGTTGCCCACCTGTAGAAAGGGGCCGTTTTACGGCTCTATTACGAGGTATTATTTTACCCACCCAGGGATTGCTTTTGGACATCCCAATTGTCTGGGTCTCCCAATAGAGCGACAAAGAAGAAGGGAATTTTGTTTACTTACCGTAAATTCCTTTTCTTCTAGCTCTAATTGGGAGACCCAGCACCCGCCCCTGTTTTTTTGTATACACATGTTGTTCATGTTGAATGGTTTCAGTTCTCCGATATTCCTTCGGATTGAATTTGCTTAAACCAGTTTATTGGCTTTCCTCCTTCTTGCTTTTGCACTAAAACTGAGGAGCCCGTGGGAGCACGGGGGGTGTATAGGCAGAAGGGGAGGGGCCTTACACTTTTAAGTGTAATACTTTGTGTGGCCTCCGGAGGCAGAAGCTATACACCCCAATTGTCTGGGTCTCCCAATTAGAGCTAGAAGAAAAGGAATTTACGGTAAGTAAACAAAATTCCCTTCTTTACCCCCTTAAAATAATGGCTACAGTGGGGGGTCGTCTTATACGCCGGATATACAGCGGTGACTGCAATATGTTAACAAAAACCGCAGATTCGGGGAGGAGGGGACCTGTTCCTGACCTTAGGGGGGGTGGTGCCTCCTCCCCGGACCTACGGAGGCTGTGATTGGCTGACGAACGCCGCTCAACCAATCACAGCCACTGTAATGTTCCAGCCATTTAAAATGACTGAAACATTGAAATCCAGCCCTGGCCAGTGCAGCTGTAGCACTGGCCATTGGCTGGAGCTGGGTGACCTCACTGGATCACCCTCCCCCAGCTCCAATGCTCTGATTGGAGAGATCGGCCTTGTGACCACTGTCTCCAATCACAGTGGACCTGTTGCCGGTGACCGCCCCCATCAGCTTCACTTGTCCCTGCAGCACGCCAGCACACTGAGCACAGTGAGTGACTGTACACAGTGCAATGGCAGGGCGACAAGCTCCGGTCCCATGCTGTTATGAGACCGGAGCATGGGACCCGGAAGTTGCCGCGCTGCCATTGCACTGTACGAAAAGCGTCCCGATCCGCCGCTGCCCTCCGCGATCTGCCACCTGTCTCCCCGATCTCCTGCCCGCACCCTCACCCCCACACCTCCCGATCCGCTGCCGCCGCCGCCCTCCATCTGCCACAGTGCCACCGCTCCCCCCAATCTGCTGCCCGGCCCCTCACCTCCGTGCAGCAGATCGGAGGGAGCGGTGGCACTATGACAGATGGACAGTGAGTATATCCCAAATTCTATATTTTTAGGGCAGAAGTTGGGGGTCGTCTTATACGCCCAGTCGTCTTATACGCCGGCATATACGGTAATCTGTGTTTTCATCATTTAAAGGGAACCTGTCACAAGTTTTTTCATGTCTGACCAAAGACTAGCACCAGGCTGCACTCGTAAAGATTTCTATTATCCTCTGACTTCTCCCCAAAACACCTTTTAAATTCTCCCGTTCTCTATGTAAATGTTGACGGCCCGGTCCAATGGGCGTCCTTGGTGCGACGTTTATCCCTCCTCTCCGGTGCTGATCACTGTCCTTTTGCTTTGGTTGATGCGGATGACGCCTCCTGCTTCATCCACATAGCTGGGTGAAATCTCCCGTATGCACAGAGATATCGCCGGCTCACTTCTGCGCAGTTTGCTCTGTCCTGCTACGGGCCAAAATCATCAGTACCCATATGCGAGCTGTCGATGTCTCTGCACAGATGCGAGATTTTGCCCAGCTATCGAAGCAAAAGGGTGGTGATCATTAGCAGAGAGGAGAGACCCTGCACCAAGGACGCCCATCAGACCGAACCGTCCGGATTTACATACAGCATGGGAGAATTTAAAAAGGGTTTTGAGGGAATACAGGGGGAGTCGAGAGATAATTTACACCTTTATGGAGTGTAGCACGGGCGCTGCTGAAGCCAAAAATCCCTAGCTTTTTGTGAGTAGTGTATTAAAGAAGTTGTCCCCTACTTTTACTTTGATTGCCTATCCTTAGGATGGTCCATCAAAGTAGAAGTAGGGAACAACTTCTTTAATACACTACAGTATTAGCTAATCAGGTGTTCTTGGTCCTGGCTTCGGCAGCAGAAAATGCTCTGTCCTGTAATAGTGGCCATGGACATTCGTCTCCCATTCAGATCAATAGGAGGCAGATGTCTAGTACCTGGCTGTGGCCACTGTCAGATGATTGAGCAGTTTCGGAACAGAGTATTTTCAGCTGTCTGTTGCCGCCACCGGGACCGAGAACAGCTGATCGGCGGGGGTGCCGGATGTCAGGCCCCAGGACCCCGGATGATCAAACATTGATGACCTGGATAGGCCGTCAATGTAAAACTAGTGGACAACCCCTTTTTAATCTAAGCAAAAAAAAAAAACAAGTGATAAGTGAGATTACTGTCTGAATTTTAGGATACAAGTAGACAGGGCTGACTCTATGCCATAAATCTGGTATAGCGAGAAATGTTAAAAATTTCTCCTTCACCATTTCTTGCCTGGATTATTTTACATCAATATTTTGCATCAGAATAGCACACGCCATAATCCACTGCGTTTTGTGGCATTTCCAGCTCTAGAGCGTGGCAAATACATGGACTCTTTCAGTGAATTTTGCTTAGTAATTGTTTATATCTCTTCTTGTAGGTAACTTGTATGAAGGGTTCGATGAAGAGTACGAGTGTCCTGTACTTGATGAAGACAGAGTAAGTCGTACTACGTATTTTATTCTTATATATACGAACTTCATTCTGTAAATCTGGAGAAAAAAAATCTTGTCCTGTTTTTACCATTATTCTCAAAAATCCCTTTAACCGTAATTAATTTGGGTAGGAATCCTAGTTTCAGTTGTTTCCTTTCTTGTAGGTGATTGATGAGCTGGAGGACAGAATGAGTGAAGGAGGCATCATCATAGACTATCATGGCTGTGACTTTTTTCCAGAAAGATGGTTCCACATAGTATTTGTGCTGCGAACAGACAATTCCTTATTATATGATAGACTGGAAAGCAGGTAAGTACTGAAAATGCTAAACTAACCAGATAAAATACATCAAAGGGGTATTTCCATCCTTAAAAAATAAATACTGTATTTTTCGTTTTATAAGACTCACCGGATTATAAGACGCACCCCAAAATTTAGAGCTAAAAAAGTAAAAAAAAAAAAAAGTAAAAATCTGGGTTCCGTTTTATAATCCGGTGGGGGGCAGAAGCAGTGATGAAGTCGGGGGTCACAGGAGGCAGCGGCGGTGGTGGAGCAGGTCAATGCTACGGGGCCCAGATACTCACTGCAGAGCTGTGCTGGGGTGGCCAGCGCTGCTGTGTGCTGATGCGCTGCTGTTGTGCTGCTGTGCTGGGGCGGCCGTCGCTGCTGTGTGCTAGTGCTCGCTGCGGGCACTGGCCATTCTGAATATGTCAGCGGTGTGGACTTTAAAGAAATGGCGGCCGCAGTCGGCGCTTGCACAGATGGGAGCTTGAGCCGAGAGCTCTATCTGCGCATGCGCCGACTATGGGCGCCATTATTTGAAGAACTTACCGCTGATATCTTGAGCCCCAGCAGCACACAGCAGCGCAGGCTGCTGCACAGAGCCTTTCCGGGCAGCACCGAACGGCCACTCAGAGCCGCGCCGATCACCGCACAGGGAGCCGCGCTGGCCGCCCCACAGAGCCGCGTCAGCCCCGCACAGAGCCACGCCGGCCATCCCTCAGAGCCGCGCCGGGCGCCGCACACAGAAGCACAATATTGTCCTGCCTCCAGTGTCCCCTCTCCGCTACCCCCCCTCCCCCCGGTAAGCTATATTCGTGCATTTTAAGACGCACCCCTAATTTTCTTCCCAAATTTTTGGGAGGAAAAGTGCGTCTTATAATACGAAAAATACGGTACATGCAACAGAAAAACCTGTTGTAAACAATGGGCTTTTTTGGATTCTAGTTTCCCTTTAAACATTTAGAGTAGGTCAACAGGATAATTGGTTCATAGAGATGAGCGAACCTGAAGTTCAGTACGAACTCAGACTTTTCCAAGAAAGCAGAATTTGGGTGGTTTACGAATGCAAACCACTCACTCGAGCATCGCTGTGCTCGGGTACACTCGGTTTTCGGCCCAGTGCGATCCTCTTGCAGTGTTTGAATGGCTCGCACTGGGGGGTAACAATAGCGTGATGGGTTGTGGTGTGCAAAAAAATTTTGAAAAGCCCCTCCCTTGCTGTGGCTCGAGGGTCTCCAGACCCAGGGGCTTACGGCCACTTCAAATGTAAAAGGGGGAAATTATTTACAAGGGAGAGTTCGTGAAGCCACCCATGGTTCGCGGTAAGGGGGAGTACTGCCGATGGGAGTACCCGGGGGATATGGAGTGGCGCAGCCAGATGATGATCCCTCCACGGGTAGGGAATACCCCGGGACTCTGGATGTAAGTGGCAGATAGCATTGTGCAGGCTATGCGGGCAGGCAGGATGCAGGGTGAGCAGTGTACTCACTCAGGCTGTGTGGATGTGGCACAGTCATTAAGTAGACTCTGACACAGAAGTAAACCAAGTCTCTGGGTGCCGCTGCCACTCGGGGGAGCTCGTGCGGGTATCTGTCCCCACTGTTACTGCTTAGTGAGCCTGAAGCTGTGAGGGTCCCGCTCCCTATGTTGAAATAGTGGAGCTGTGCTCTCGATGGCTGACACTTGGGATTTCTGTAGGCCGCATAAGCTGGGAAGCCCTATCCCCCTCGTTGTGTTGGTGCCTTCGATCTCTGAACTCTTGGGGAAAGTTCATAAAGACTATCCTCCACAGGTGAATTATCAGGTTGTGTGAAGCTACTCCCTGATCTAGGGTCCTGTACCCCGCCGTGCGTGCTCAATATCGGTCGGGTTACTGGACTTTCCGGTGCCGACCGTTCTCCAAAACTAAATCAGTACACCCTTCTCCAATACCCTGCGACCAGGTCTCCGACTCCTCTGTTCCCAGACCACCGTCTGCGACCTAACCAAGGTTACAAAGTGAGTTCCAACTCCCTCCAGCTCCTCACTCTCTTAGAGCTACTACTCGACTTCAGGGAGCTGCTACTCCCAGCTCCTCACTCTTTGGGAGCTATTACTGATCTGATTTCTTCCCTCCCACCAGTCTGCCTGACCCCTAGGCGGGTGGCCCTTTTCCAGCTAGACCACCCACTAGTGTGCCTGATAAACTGTGGTGTGAGGTGTGGCTAGGATTTGAGTCCTGATGGAAGTAATACCAGTGTGTAGGAAACCAGAACCATGGAGGGTGAGTTCTGCACCATAAGAGAAAGGGGTGCAGTTCCCTGTGACACCCTGATAGTCAGGGGCGTCACACATGAAGACCCAAACTGCCAATCAGTGACTTGAAATTAAGTTCAAGTCAAGTCTGGGTCCAAAACCGAACTTTGAAAAAGTTCAGCTGGACCAGCAGAACCCAAACTTCCATCGGTCCACTTATCTCTAGCCCTCACCTTTTTGTAAAATAGGGATCTTTAGTTCACCAACTCTCAGCAGTCACGGCCCCGGTTGGCTTGTTAGAGGCAGGGTCCTACGCATTACTCTATTCTCTTCCTCTATAGATAAAATTTTTATGCCATGGGAAGCAAAGATGAAACCCCTGAGAAGGGGGCTGGCTTTAGGACTTAGACCCGCTGCTGACAGTTGGACGTTGGTGGAGCTTTGATTCTATTTAACCCTCAACTGGTGAGGTGGGGTTTGCAACACCCCAGGGAAATTTTGTTCAGCTGCCATTCATTGGAAAATGCTGGTATGAATCATCAATGTATTACATTTTCCGATACTTGTGGGTGTCAGAAATTTGGTATACTCATGTGTAATCAATCGCCAATAAGAAAATGATTAAAACAAACGTGATCTTTGCATTTTCTGTAAAATTAGAGATTTCCAAACACTGGGGTATAGGAAGCCCCACATCACCAGTTGCGTGACAAAAATCCCACCTCACCAGTTGAGGGTTAAAATAAGACAAAGAAACTTTTCCTCTAGTGGTACCACCCGTTTTTTCCCAGTTTGAGATTAGAAGACCTTTAGTACCAATGCACGTGACTTACCAGTGCTTCTCTTTATGAATTTGATGTTTGACATTTTTTATACTTTTAGAGGATACAAACAGAAGAAGCTTCAAGACAACATCCAATGTGAGATTTTCCAAACCATATATGAAGAGGCTATGGAGTCATATCGAAAGGATATAGTTCACCAGCTTCCCAGTAACACACCAGAAGACCTGGAGCAAAACCTGGAACAGATTTCCCAGTGGATCCAACAGTGGCTGAAGGATAATAACTGAATTGTGACTGCTTTTACCTGTGTGATTCTTGTTGCTTTAGAACATGCACTGCTGTGTGTTTCAGCATTTACTGCTACAGCTGAAGACATATGTATTGGACCCTATGTACATATTGTAAATTGTTATAATTATTACATATCCAAAGGTTAGGGTTTGGAGGCATAGACTGAACCCCTTTACTATAGCCTTGTATAGTATTCATCTTCCTTTGTTCCCTTTCTACACCATTTGATGGCAGTAGGCTGTGTTTCTTTTATACTATAAAGGATGGATAATAACCTGTAATATTTTAACTAAATAGTTAACTTCCTTACTTGAGTTTATTGTTGAGATGAGTTAAAAGACTTGCAGGGTGCTGTCCAAGCGGCAACGCCAGTACTCTGTCCACCAGAATATTGGACTACAACCGTACTGCCTGCTACATACCCAGTGCCTCTTTGACTCATAGGTCTCTGCGATTTAAACATGCGTCGCGGTGTACTGATCGGTTTTGCATGAAGACTGTTGTTTTTTTGCTTTGTTCTCTTCGGTCTAGTAATTTGGGGTAAGTGCACCCAAAATGAGAAACTGCCACCTAAAACATAAAGAAATCTATACAGTTAGGGAATCGGTAGAGGTAGAAACAGAAGTTGTATCAATTTCTTGGTGCCAAATGTAAAAAAAAAACAAGCAACAGACCAAAAAAATTTCTAGGAAGAACAAAAAAAAAAACCATTGCATGGAAATTTCAGATTTTTAACCAGCAGTATAGCATAAGGTTTACCCGAAGACATTTATTTTATTTCAGTGAATTCTAAGCTCCAGTAAGGGCTTTATACCACTGTCTATGGTGTGATGAGAAACGTGCTAAGAAAAAGGCCGGGGTTAAGAGGGAGGGACGTGGCCGACCACCGCCCAACAGGTTATTATAATTTACACAAGAAGTACGATGTAATATAATTCAGAGACCCTTGCTCATAATATGCAAATATTTTAAATTCTCACACATGCATGTCCAAAAAGGCACCAAATTTTAAGGGGTGTGAACAGTCTACTAATTTTTTTTCCATTTACTTCTAGTATTATCCCTCCTCCAGCAAACCTTACAGGTGGCACAGTACAGTCCGGCATTTGCCAAATCGTGACACTTCCAACGGAAGCATCAATAATGCGAATGGACACGGCACTTCTGCTAAAGAAAGGGTGCTCTAGTAGAATCCAACTCTATAAAACAATATAAAATGATGAAAAAATGATGATTTTATTAACAGCCAACAGTTCAGTCATCAGACGTTTCAGTCACAATATCGACTTTCATCAATAGGAACTAGCTGTATGTATTTGAATGTAAAAGGTTAGAAAAGCCAGAAGTAAATGATGTGTAGCGAGGAAAATGAGGGTTAGGTATAGGTTATAGACAACTGGTGGTGCCGAGTGATGCTAATAAGGAATAATCAGCTAATGGTCGCACTGATAAAGTATTAGACTATGGTAACCTAGGGTGGAAAATACAATAGATCCAAAATATTTTAAAGTAGAAATACACGCCATGTCCACCGTGAGTGTAAAGGGATCCAAGAATTATTTACATCAAAGCATAGTGGGTAAATGCTGTAATAGTGGTGCAATCTAGATAATATATATGGGTAACTGCATGGTCTCAACTGTTCTGAAGAGGTCAGGCGTCCGCAGCTGACTGATGTCGGGTATCCACCGCTAGTCTCTCCGCACACTAGTGGTGGATACCGCGTGTGTTCCCGCACTCCTGATACCTGACCATTACCCACTATGCTTTGAACTAAATAATTCTTGGATCCCTTTACACTCACGGTGGACATTGCGTGTATTTCTACTTTAATATATTTTGTATCTATTGTATTTTCCACCCTAGGTTACCATAGTGTAATACTTTGATTATCAGTGCGACCATTAGCTGATTATGCCTTATTAGCATCACTCGGCACCACCAGTTGTCTACACCCTATACCTAACCCTCATTTTCTTCACTACACATCATTTACTTCTATCCTTTAACATTCAGATACATACAGCTAGTTCCTATTGATAAAGGTCGATATTGTGACCGAAACGTCTGATGACTGAACTGTTGGCTGTTGTTAATAAAATCATCATTTTGAAGTGCCTAGCCTAATTATATTACTGCCAACAGACGCTACATCTTGAAGTGTTAGCCATCACACCTCAGAACCCATTTGCACGGCTCCAGCATCCAGTGGCACCATGCTTTACAACATTTCATCTGACGCCTGGACTTGTGCATGGTCCTGTAAGGCTTGCATGCAGCTTCTAGGTCACATAAATCCATGCTAGAAGGCTCCTGACATGCAGCTTCTGTACTGAAGTTAAAGGTATTTGACCGTAAAATTAGTTTTTTGGTGGTATACTCTCCTTCCAATGCCTCTCTGCTGATCCAGTGCAGGCCGTTCCAGAGGTCTACACTGTCTATGGAGGTAGTGTCTGCTCCGTTTGGAAGTTGCAGCACCAGTGCAGCGTGTAATTAGCTGCAGCGGTTTGGTAACTAACAGAGTGCGTCTATGGATGATTCGGTATGGGGCCTTGGCACTTATACTTACACCCCTGCTGACAATCCATCATTTAATGCAATTCTTCTGTGCGCCTCCAGCTATGGAAGTAAAATTGACAAAAGTGAACATATGCTGCACATGCCTATTTATGCTTAAGGCTACTTTACACACTGCGATATCGGTCCCGATATCGCTAGTGTGGGTACCCGCCCCCATTTGTTGCGCGACACGGGCAAATCGCTGCCCGTGCCGCACAACATCGCCCAGACCTGTCACACATACTTACCTGCCCGGCGACGTCACTGTGACCGGCGAACCGCCTCCTTTCTAAGGGGGCGGTCCGTGCGGCGTCACAGCGACGTCACGGAGCGGCCGCCCAATAGCAGCGGAGGGGCGGAGATGAGCGGGACGTAACATCCCGCCCACCTCCTTCCTTCCGCATAGCGGCCGGGAGGCAGGTAAGGAGAGCTTCCTCGTTCCTGCGGCGTCACACATACCGATGTGTGCTGCCGCAGGAGCGACGAACTACATCGTTACTGCTGCAGTAACGATAATCGAGAATGGACCCCCATGTCACCGATGAGCGATTTTGCACGTTTTTGCAACGATGCAAAATCGCTCATCGGTGTCACACGCAGCAACATCGCTAATGCGGCCGGATGTGCGTCACAAATTCCGTGACCCCAACGACTCCGCATTAGCGATGTCGCAGCGTGTAAAGCCCCCTTTAGTCATAAAGTTGATCCTTTTATACATCTTCATTGGTAAAAAAGGCAAATGCCAATTGGATATTTTAAAGTGTCAAAGACTTGGCAGTTATATGTAACCATGATGGTTTTTGTTGTCTAATGCTTTGCAGATCAGTCGCCTTCCCTCCTGCGTCAATTCCTGGCAGACACCAGTTTACACGATAGGGTGTGCTACTGATACAATTTTAAGGTCATAGAATATTTTATCAACGACCAAAGAGAAGTTGCTGCATATGTTATATGGACATTGATTGAGAACCTTTGCACTATGTAACCATTTTTTACACGATGCACCATAGTCCATTTTTAAATTTGTGGAATTATTTTTTTTTTTTACACTTATATAGGTACACGAAGTATTTGGAATGGGTTGTACCGAATTTATTAGGAAAAACATGCTTTTTAATATGTATTTTAATGGCAAGGCTCAAGCATCTCGGAGTTGGTAGCACAAAAATGTTGTGAAATCCTGATATATTTGAATGTATATTAGACTCCTGCATGATTCTTCTTACAGCAATGTGTAAACTTTATTTTCTGGTTATTTTCCAAGTTGCATGTACCTATTAACCCTAAATTTAGATGATTTAGGAAGGAAGCAAAATGATGTAGTCAATATAACTTTTACTTTCGAAGCTTGCACTTACTGTGTGATGGAAATATATATTATATATACACTGCTCAACAAAAAAGTAAGGGAACACTAAGTCGCTATATCGTCAGGGACTAAAATCTCTAGTATTTGGCACAATATAAATCTGAGGAGATTGGATATTGACCCCAATTTGTAGAGAGCGGGATTGGTGGATTTGAGACCGATATATACACTTACTGGCGTTAGAACAATTGAAACCCTTAATGAAGAACTGGATCTCCCCAATAACTTCCTATTTGGTTTTCTACAACTCAGACTTGTCCTTATGACCAAGTTCCACGATATCAGACACTTTACAAGACTACCATAGCTAAAGGCCCCTTTCACACATCAGTTTTTTGCCCATCAGTCACAATTTGTTTTCTCGATGGATCCATCACAGATTGTGGCAAAACTGATGTGACAGATCCGTTTTTCGACGGCTCTGACTAGCTGGGGGCTAAATAATAATTGGAGCATGCTCAGTTTAAAAAAACTGAATCCGTTGCCGGATTCCGTCATTTGACGGAATACGACTGATCCTGCGGCCATAGGCTTTCATTCTACTAAACAACGGACGGCGTCGCTGTCCATTTTTTCGACGTAGACAAAAACCCTTACTTTTGCCGTCGTCTCCGTCGGCCGTACAAACAATTGTCGATGAACGACTGATGAAACATGAGACCATCCGTCGCTAATACAATCGATGAGAAAAAACGGATCCAGCGGCATCAGTCGCCGGATATTTTTTTCAAAATTCGATGGATTTTGACTGACTGCAAAAAACTGATGTGTGGAAGGGGCCTAAGATGTTAAGTTCCCCCGTAACCAGGCATATTTCTATTTTGCATGAGGATGTAGTAAACAAAATTACCAAAGCAGCACAAAAGACAAAAAATAGACTGGAGGAAGATGATGTAACCATGTCCGAGGAGCAGTGGGAGTTTGCGCTCGAGGACTCCAACTTAGATTTCCCGGTTTCTCTAAATGGGCTATATAGTTATATATCCTCCAGTGATCATACTCCACCACAACCAGGCTTCACAGGTTTCAGCCTTGGGACACAAGTTCAGGGTTTAAGTGCCAGAGGACCCTGGTGACATTTTTCCATCTGCATCAGAGATGCAGGGCTGTTGGGTCCAAGTAGGTAGATTTCTGAAGGACTTGATGGGAATTCCCTTTAGGCCTCTTTCCCACGTCCGTGCCTCCGGTACGTGTTTGGTCAGTTTCCTCATGTACCGGAGACACGTACACACGTAGACCTTCAGTTTTTAATGGACTTGGATACACGTATGTATTTACGCACGGAACGTGTGTCCTTGTGTTTCTCACGGCAACATGTCCGTTTTCTCTTTGGCATCACGGGTGTCACACGGAATGCAAACGGGTCACACGGAACGCAAACGGACCACACGGATGTGTTCCGTGTGACACGCACCGGAGAAAACACGTGTCTGCGAGGAAAAAAAAACAAAACATTACTCACCTTCTCCAGCCCTCCTGTCTCTGCTGCTGCTGTCACTTGCTTCCGACCGCCGCTCATTATGCTCATTGCATATTCACTTCACTGCGGCCGGAAGCAGCAGCAGCGGGGAGTCGGCAGGACCGGAGACCGAAGATCAGCACCACGGACAGCGAAGCCAGGGACAGGTGAGTAGAAAGTTTCCGTTCTCCATGTGTTATCACGGATAATACACGGAGAACACGCGTGTGCTATAAACACGGCTCACGGAGAGCAAAACGCACCTTTGACATGTCCGTGAAAAACGTGCGTGGTTTTTCACGTGTGAAAGAGGCCTTTCAGAGAACCCAAAGTCTTGTATGCTGTTTATACATTCAACTATGTCTTGTCCCTGCAGATTGTTTTCTACCAAGACTGTGTTTTTTTTGTTTGCTAGCAAATATGTGTACAGATATTGAATGTTGATTGGAAACCAGCTCTTTTCTCTTGCTTTTAAAAAAGTTATTGACACAGGCTGCACTGAGAAGTTTTCCAAACTCTCACATCTTGGGCGTCCATTTGTACTTGGAATATTTGGCAGATTCAACGATATCTGTTTTTTTCCTGAAACAGTCCTGACCATAATCCTACAGAAATGTTATGGAAGGATCTGCAGCGAGCGGGTCATGGCAGAAAACCCACCAACGTAACACAGATGAACATTTTTATAGGGAGGAATGGGCTTAAAAAAAAAATTTCAAGCTAATATACAGGACAAATAGATCATTTTACTCAAAAAAAATATTCCAATATTTTGACTCATTTGTTTCATTTGATTCTCTTTTTCTACTTTTAAAACTTGTTTGAAAATCATGTGAAAATCTGATGTTTTAGAAGAAATTTATGCAGAAATATGGAAAATTCTGAAATGTTCACAAACTCGTAAGCACCACTGAATATGGCTTTGTTGGTGGAAAAAAATAAAGTTATACCTCTGAAATCATGGCAATGCAAACAGATATTTGTACAAAAAATAAAAGCATTTTTAGTTGTTAAAGTAGGAAATTATAAAACGTTTTATATAAATCTGGTATCACTGTTTTCATACTGACCCAATCAATAAAGCCATCTTATCAGTGATACCACACTGTTTGAAAATAAATAAAAACAATTGTTGAACTGCTGCTTATTTGCTCATTCTTCCAACCAAAAATTAATAATAGGTTTGTTCAGATTTATTATGTTCTCTTTCATGAACACTAAAAAAAAAAAGTAGGATTCCGAAAAATCACCCATGGAATGGGGCCGATGGAGGAACTTTGGACTCTGTGGCCTCTTATTTTGGGCAGTATCCCATCTTTTTCGGCATAGACAGAAGCACAGTCAATCACACATTTGTACACCTCTAAAAGCGGAACATCACCGGAACAGAGGATAGACGTCCTAAGTGACTATCTGCCTGAGTATATTGAATTATTCAGTTGGGTGTTGTCTAAATCATGTATTTCTGACAGATGAAATCCGTGACCAAAGTGCTCAGCGTAGAGCAGGGAATAAATGTGAACCGAGCCTTCAAAGTGATCAATAATGATATGTACCCCCAAAATGGTAACAGTGAAAGCTTCAATTGAACACAAAAAATAAGCCCCATACAGACCCATATACAGTGTGTCCACCCGTATCCTGTCCACCGCCATTAACTTGAGAATGCCGGCAGCTATAGGCATAGAAGTGGTGTCTAGGTATAGTAAAGTAGCCATGCGCTATGCAATGAAACCACCTATAGCGCCACCTGGGGAAAAACAACGAAGTTAGCATTTTTTTCTCGAAAACGGGACGAGATAGAGAAAAAAGTGAATTACAAAGTTGTAGGGCATCATCAATTCACTACGAATCGACACCTTGCATACAGAAATGCTATATGAAAGCCATGACTCCCCCAAAACATTGAACGCTGGTCACGCATATGGCGCTCATTTAACTTTGATGCTCAAAGTGGCCACAGTCAGCTGCAAAGCACATCTGGGACTCTGGAGATCAAACTATCTTGCTGCACGTTGTGCAATATGGTAGGTGACACGTTTGCACAAGAATCTGTGATACGTCGTCGTAGGTCCTGCATTGTTGGTGGAGGGGTCGCATACACCTGCTTTTTGATGTGACCTCACAGAAAGAAGTCCAATGGGGTCAGGTCAGGTGAGCATGGAGGCCACTCCACGCAGCCACCATACCCAATGACTTGTAGGAAGGTGTCCATGAGGTATCACTTCACGTCCACAGCCTTGTGAGTTTTACATGTTCTACTTATAACATTTCTGTATGCAATGTGTCGATTCGTATTGAATTGATGATGACCTACAACTTTGTAATTCACTTTTTTTCTCTATCTCGTTCCGTTTTCGACATAAAAATGCTAACTCCGTTGTTTTCCACCAGGTGGCGCTATAGGTGGTTTCATTGCGTAGCGCGTGGCAACTTCACTATACCTAGACACCACTTCTATACCTATAGCTGTGTCGCCCAAGGAAGAGGGTACTCGGTCCCAGGCCGTTGCAAACGGGAATGTCACTTCGGGTGGCCGTTGCCCTGTCCCGTGCCCTGGGGACGCTTAATAAAAGGGGGTATTTACAGGGGATAATAGAATTAATGTTTGTGACTCCACCTGCGGGTTGCAGTTAAGAATAGAGAACCGCCGCTGCTCAATGTGGGTACTCCCAGGGATGGTGATAGTGGCAGCTATGGTGGTAGGCACTCCGCAGGTAGTGCTGTGCCTGGGAGATGTATGATGTATAATGATGGAAACCACACCAGGTAAACTTTAACAGTCTCTACTCACATGGACCCTTGGCTTGCTGGTTCCGGTGCCAGGAGTATCAGTGCCAATGTAGTGACCCAGGCTGCTCCATCCCCGGCACTCTCTGTATATTGAGTCCCCGTAGCGTGGAGCATTTGGGAACCCCGACTGTCCCTTTTCGGGAACAGTCTCCTCCGTATGGCGGGCAGTGGGGACCCTGCGGGGAGGTAAGTGTCCGAACCCCGATCCTGGTTTACTGCTGATGCCCCCGGATTATTTGGTTCGATGAAGTCCGTGAAGGTGTCCTCACCGTGCAGGTATTTATCAAACCGTTTGAAACTTGACATTTGACCTAGGGCCCTTCGCCACGTGTGTGCTCCGTTCCCAGTGGTATTTCGGTACCCGTCCTGGCAACCTGTCTCCTGTGAACCCAGGGTCACCGTTAAACGGATCCAGCTCAGGCACGTTCACACACCTCTCCTGTGTGCTCCCGACTTTCTGACTGCCTCTGACTGACTGACCCCTCGCACCAGGCTGGCTATACCCAGGGACTCGTTCCCATGGCAACCATCCCCTTACATGGTTAACCCTCTATGCCCAGTGTGGAGAGGAGAACTAGAATTTAGATGTGTGTTGGTGGAATTAGCACTGGTACTCTAGGTCCCAGGGGGTAGGTCCTGCATCCCCTAGAGGATGCAGTTCCTTGTAGTGCCCTGAGGTTCTCAGGGGAGCTACATTCCCCCTTGGTTAAACACAGCATGTCCTCGGGCTGTAACAAGTAGAGTTTTTATTTTTAACCGCAAAGGAAAAAGAAGGTTAGAACATATTAACTAACAGTCTTCCCATGCAGGGGAGGTAATACCCTTGTAACGTTACGGCGAGCAGTTTCCCCATCAACACACCACCCAAAAAAGTCCTGGTTCCTCAAAACCCCTTGAGAAGGCAGGTCACCGTTCCCATTGGTGACCAGGTCTGGGCCTTCTCTATCCCACACCTTTCCTCCAACCCTCCTCTCCTTGGTGGCGGGATTAATGTCCTGATGTTGGAGAGGACTACTCTGGTAGGCACCTTAGGTGCAACTGTTTACAGAAAGCACAAGTTCGTGCTGGCTTCTGCCAGTCCTGCAGCCATGGTCCGTTTTTAAATTAACGGTATAAAGCAGGAAAATCAGGTGACTGTTCCTTGGATCATTCAAAATTTTTCCAACTTTTTCAAATGTTTAGCAGCAAATATCATAACATTTCAACAATATAACAACATTACTAACGGTAACAACTGCTAGGGTAGCCTGGTTCAGCTACCACGGCGTGGAGGACCTTGGACATGGTGGGGGAATAGGGGGAATTGGCTGGCCCAGGTCCTGGATTTTCTCGACATCAAGGGCATACCAGCCCCTCTCTCGATGATGCCTGGTATATGTGACCACATCACCCAGGTACAGGTCATGATCCGGGTGTCCTTGTACCACGTGGTCCAGCACATCTCTGCGGGAGACAAACATGCCAGCATGCATCCCAGGCTCCTTGAATCCCCACCCTTTGTACTGGTCGAATTTGTTGACGGTGCCCTGGTACCAGATGCCACGGGCACCCCAGGTATCTTGGAGCAGGCTTTCCTTCTCTTTCATAGCACGGGCTTTCACCTCTTTTCTCTTGGCAGCCCGAGTCTGATGCTCCTGGTACAGCTGCCGAATGGTGGCTTGGCAGACCTCCTCGTTCACAGCTGCCCTCTGTGCCCCAGCAGCTATTCCGGACTCCCCCTCGAACCATACGCTCCCTGAACCCGGATTACCCGCATCCGGATTACTGTTAGCGACATCTTAGTGACCTCTTAGTGACCAGGTCAGGCTGGTCACCGGTGCCTTCTCTGGTGGTCGTCGGGTCTCCCAGGTCTGTGTTCCATAGCCTAGCTAGGTCCGGTCTGGTCGTGGACGATGGCGTTGCGGCCTGGTCCGGTCTGGCCGTGGACTGTGGCGCCGCGGCCCGGTCTGGGCTGGCCGCGGTGGGAGGATCCGGTGTTACCGGCAGGTCAGCGGGCATGGGTATTTCTGGATCCACGACCGCCGAGGTTAGTGGGGCTGAGGATGATGCCTCGCTTACCGGCTCCTGGTGCCGCTCCTTGCGCAGGACCCGTTCTGCTTGAGTCCACACCTCCGCCACCATCCCCCTCATCTCCCGGCACCAGTCCTCAATCTGTTGAGGATCATTTACAGCCGCATCCGCAGACACAGCAGATCCAGCTCCGCTTCGAGCCAGGGCACGGTTCTGCGGGCTGGAGGTGCAGACATCTTGTCTTGCGCTGCTCTGCAGAGTCAGTGTTGCAGGGCTGGTGTCGCTTACACATACCAGGGTAAATTCTGCCGGCCCCCTTCCGGCCTCTTGCAGCCAGCTTCACTTTTGCATGTTATCCAATTTTAAGCTGTGTCACCCAGGGAAGGCGGTACTCGGTCCTGGGCGGTTGCAAACGGGAATGTCACTTCGGTGGCCATTGCCCGGTCCCGTGCCCTGGGGAAGGCTTAATAAAAGGGGGTATTTACAGGGGATAATTGAGTTAATGTTCTTGACGCCACCTGCGGGTTGCGGTTAAGAATGAAGAACCGCCGCTGCTCAATGTGGGTACTTCCAGGGATGGTGATAGTGGCAGCTATAGTGGTAGGCCCTCCGCAGGTAGGGCTGTGCCTGGGAGATGTATGATGTATAATGATGGAGACCACACCAGGTAAACTTTAACAGTCTCTACTCACATGCACCCTCGGCTTGCTAGTTCCGGTCTCAGGCCTATCAGTGCCAATGTAGTGACCCAGGCTGCTCTATTTCCGGCATTCTCTGTATATTGAGTCCCCGTAGCGTGGAGCGGTTGGGAACCCCGACTGTCCCTTTTGGGGTACAGTCTCATTCTCCGTACAGCGGGCAGTGGGGACCCTGCGGGGAGGTAAGTGTCCAAACCCCGTCCTAGTTTACTGCTGATGCCCCCGGATTATTTGGTTCAATGAAGTCCGTGAAGGTGTCCTCACTGTGCAGGTATTTATCAAACCATTTGAAACTTGACATTTGACCTAGGGCCCTTCTCCCCGTGCGTGCTTTGGTCCCAGCGGTATCTCGGTATCCGTCCTGGCAACCTCTCTCCTGTGCCCCCGGGGTCACCGTTACACGGACCCAGCTCAGGCACGTCCGCACACCTCTTCTGTGTGCTCCCGACTTTCTGACTGCCTCTGACTGATTGACCCCTCCCACCAGGCTGGCTATACCCACTGAATCATTCCCATGGCGACCATCCCCTTACATGATGAACCCTCCATGCCCAGTGTGGAGAGGAGAACTAGGATTTAGATGTGTGTCGGTGGAATCGGCACTAGTACTCCTGGTCCCAGGGGGTAGGTCCTGCATCCCCTAGAGGATGCAGTTCCTTGTAGTGCCCTGAGATTCTCAGGGGCGCTACATAGCTGCCGCCGTTCTCAAGTTAATGGCGGTGGACAGGATATGGGTGGACACACTGTATATAGGGGATTTCCACCTTTCAGGTAACTGGAAAAAGTGATATACTCACTCCAAAAGAAATCTAACGAAATCTGTGCTCACAAATCCAAAATCCCTCTACTTTCTGAGCCCCTCAGTGTGCTGAAACCACATTTGCCATCCACGTTTAGCATAACTGTAGTAGGAAGAGCCCACTTAACAATTTTTGGAGTGCATCCCTCCAGAAGCAAAATGTGGACACAATGTATGGGCACTAAGCTGGCATATGTGCACTTTTCACTGTGCAACACCAAATGTGGCCAAATAGTCACTACACCCATAGATGAATCCCAAGAGTGGTGTAGTTTCTAAAATGGAGTCACTTGTGGGGGAAAAAAATCTGTTCTAATTTGTAGGAGCTCTGCAAATGGCTTCTGCAAACTATTGTTGGAAAATCTATACTACAAAAATGACATAGCACTCATTCCTTACAATCCCTACCATGTGGCCAAACACTAGTTTGCAAACACACTTAGGGAATTGATGCTTCCAGACGAAATTGTGTAAGAAATTGTAGGGTCTAATTTTAGCTATTACTCCTGGTAAAATTAAAAATCTGGGGCTAAAACAACATTTTAGGGGTGAAAATGTAATTTCATTTATAAAAATGTTTATGGCCAAATTATATAAAATTATGTTAAACTCCTAATGTCGACATGCTTGTTACACCCCTAGATCAAATCATTATGGGGTGTAGTTTGTTAAAGGGGGTAACTATTGATGGGTTCTGCTGTTCTTGCAGTTTAGAGGTTTTACCACTATGACAAGAAACCAACAAACCATTCCTCCTCAGAGGCTCTGCCAATGCCAAATGGTATCCAGTCTATTCCAGCTAAAATTGCGCAAAAAGTTAAATACCGCTTCCATCATGGAGCCAAACAGTAGTCTCCGACACCATATGAGGTATCCGCATATTTAGAAGCAATTGCACAACAAATAGGTTGGTTCATTTTTCCGTTACCCTTGTGAAAATAAAAAATTTGACACTAAAGCAAGATATTAGTGGATAACAAAATGTATTATTTCATTTTAACGGCCCAATGTTTTAAAATTCTGTGAAGCCCCTGTTGTTTCAACCTGGTCATCACACACCTTCATAAATTTCTTGAGAGGCATAGTTTATAAAATAATAAATAAATAAATAAATAAATAAAGTTAGTTGTGGGGAGGATTCTGCTGTTTTGGCACTTCAGAGAGTCGTCAAATGCGACATGGTGCTCAAACAGCAGAATCTGACCACATACCGTGTGTGGGATTGCCCTATTCATTAGAAATTGCATAATACATGTTTGGTTGCATTTTCTCTCATTCTTTTGGTAAATTGGGTTCAATTTTTATTTATTTTGCTTTTTAAACACTACAATTATCAGACATAAAACTCAACACATATACAGTATGTATGAAAAGGAGAATAACAGTTTATCAACAGACATAAAAAGGAGCACACTTGTGGTTTGCAGAATTAGTTAGACATTAGTCATTCAAGGTCATGTCAATATGTCAAACATTATATCCGATTACTCTTACCAATACCAGTTTCCTTACTATTACAAGAGAATAATACATTTCTCTGCTCACCAATGTCTGAATGTTTAGTCCAACATAATTTGAAATCTTACATGAACCATGTCAGCACCCTTATAGACGTAGAGGTTGTGGTATGGCAGTGTAGGTGCTTGTCCCCCTCAAAAAATGATACTTTTTTTACAGAGATCTGATGTGGCAGTCATAAAAAATGTAGTATAGAAGCCGTATTCAGATTGGTCTGGGTATGCAGTGGGGGCGTATGTGTGCACTTGTAAGAAGCAAAGTGCAGTGACACGCCCCCAATGCACTTCCAACCTGATTTGCATATATTTTGTACACTAGATCTCTCATGATGGTCACATCAAATCTTGACAAAAATTGTTTCATTTTCATTGGGGGATAAGTGCCTACACTGTAATACCACTATGATTATATGGAAAGGAGTGTTAGCTATTTTTTCAGAACTTCTCAGATCTGTCACATGTGTGCACCCTGCAGTCATGTGCATCCTGTGTCCTGCTCTAAGACTTACAAGTGCATCTCAATAAATTAGAATATTCTCAAAAAGTTAATTTATTTCAGTAATGCAGTACAAAAAGAGAAACACAGATATATAGAGTCATTACAGAGTGATCTATTCCAAATGTTTATTTCTGTTAATGGTGATGATTATGGCTTACAGCTAATGAATAGCAAAGAGGAATGGCAGCTGGCAGTAGGTTGGGTAGGCCTCGAGAGATTCCAGTTCTGGATAGGGTTCAAGACTGAGAAAATGTGATTACGGTGCCAGAGAAAGTCAGGGAACCTGAGGTAAACTTGAGAGGTCTGGAGTCTACAGCCCACCCCAGCAGGGACCTGAAGACTACAGCGGTAAGAGGGAGAGTGAGGGAATGGAGACACAGGCCTAGCAGCTTGAGAATGAGATCCAACATAGCGGGGATAGCTTGAGAGAGAGTGCACCACAATAACAGACACAGCAGAACCGTGAGACGTTGAGGTCATGTCTGTCATACTGGTGTGAAGAATAAGCTGAACAAGTTTTGTGGCCAAGCAAACTCTGGTGTTGAATCGGTTACTATCTGTCTATGACGATGACCAGTAGCGATGCGATGGACACCAGCCTGAAGAAACCAGTAAGTGTCTTACACCCCACCCGAAGACCTGTATACTGAGTTTCGCTGACGAAACAGCACGGAGCCCGCGCGGCCCAGCTTCGGTTCCATCCTTCAGCCACAAGCTGAACACCAACACAGCAACCTGCTCCAGTTGATATTTGCAGCAATAGGTCATCACCATCGGTTATCATAATGTTTTCCTGTGCCTCCAATAAGTTCTATTAAAATTAAATGGAGGTTTTGTAAATTTCGTTTGAAAAATCAGAAATTGCTGATAAACTTTAAATCCTTCTAACTTCCTAACAGAATAAAATTATGTTTCAAAAATAGTGCTGGTGTAAAGTAGAGATGTTTGAAATGTTATTAACTATTTTATGTGACATATCTCTGTAGTTTAAGGGCATAAAAACTCAAATTTGGAAATTTTCGAAATTTTTACCAAATTTCTGATTTTTTTCACAAATAAATGTAGAAGATATCATACTAAATTTAGAACTATCATGTTACATTAAAAAAAAACAATCTCAGAAGTACCTGAATCCATTGAAGTATTCCAGAGTTATAGAGTGCCTTGCGAAAGTATTCGGCCCCCTTGAATTTTTCAACCTTTTCCCACATTTCAGGCTTCCTAACATAAAAATAAAAAAATTTAAATTTAATGCTGAAGAATCAACAAGTGGGACACAATTGTGAAGGTGAACAATAATTATTGCTT
The DNA here is from genome assembly GCF_048569485.1 of Anomaloglossus baeobatrachus. Lineage (NCBI taxonomy): Eukaryota > Metazoa > Chordata > Amphibia > Anura > Aromobatidae > Anomaloglossus > Anomaloglossus baeobatrachus. The sequence continues at coordinate 844,500,039 of NC_134353.1, forward strand.
ATTTTAAACTTTTGTAAAAAATAAAAAAATAAAAATTGGGGTGTGCAATATTATTTGACCCTTTACTTTCAGTGCAGCAAACTCACTCCAGAAGTTCATTGAGGATCTCTGAATGATCCAATGTTGTCCTAAATGACTGATGATGATAAATATAAGCCTGTGTGTAATCTAGTCTACGTATAAATGCACCTGCTCTGTGATAGTCTCAGTGTTATGTTTAAAGCACAGAGAGCATCATGAAGACCAAGGAACACAACAGGCAGGTCCGTGATACTGTTGTGGAGAAGTTTAAAGCCGGATTTGGTTGTAAAAAGATTTCCAAAACTTTATACATCCCAAGAAGCACTATGCAAGCGATCCTATTGAAACAGAAGGAGTATCATACCACTGCAAATCTACCAAGACCCGGCCGTCCCTCAAAAATGTCATGTCAAACAAGGAGAAGACTGATCAGAGATGCAGCCAAGAGGCCCATGATCACTCTGGATGAACTGCAGAGATCTAAAGCTGAGATGAGAGAGTCTATCCATAGGATAACAATAAGTCGTACACTGCACAAATCTGGCCTTTATGGAAGAGTGGCAAGAAGAAAGCCATTTCTCAAAGATATCCATAAAAAGTGTTGTTTAAAGTTTGCCACAAGCCACCTGGGAGACACACCAAACATGTGGAAGAAGGTGCTCTGGTCAGATGAAACCAATATCAAACTATTTGGGCACAATGTCAAACAATATGTTTGGCATAAAAGCAACACAGCTCATCAGCCTGCACACACCATCCCCACTGTCAAACATGGTGGTGGCAGCATCATGGTTTGGACCTGCTTTGCTTTAGCAGGGACAGGGAAGATGGTTAAAATGGATGGGAAGATGGATGGAGCCAAATACAGGACCATTCTTGAAGAAAACCTGTTGGAGTCTGCAAAAGACCTGAGACTGGGACGGAGATTTGTCAATTGACAATGATCCCAAACATAAAGCAAAATCTACAATGGAATGGTTCACAAATAAACGTATCCAGGTGTTAGAATGGCCAAGTCACAGTCCAGACCTGAATCCAATTGAGAATCTGTGGAAAGAGCTGAAAACTGCTTTTCACAAATGCTCTCCATCCAAACTCACTCAGCTCGAGCTATTTGCAAAGGAAGAATGGGCAGGAATTTCAGTCTCTTGATGTGCAAAAATGATAGACACATACCCCAAGCGACTTGCAGCTGTAATCGCACCAAAAGGTGGCACTACAAAGTATTAACTTAAAGGGGCCGAATAATATTGCACACCCCCATTTTCAGTTCATTATTTTTTACAAAAATTTAAAATAAGCAATACATTTCGTTCAACTTCACAATTGTGTCCCACTTGTTGTTGATTCTTCACCATAACATACATTTTTTTATCTTTATGTTTGAAGCCTGAAATGTGGGAAAAGGTTGAAAAATTCAAGGGGGATGAATACTTTCGCAAGGCACTGTAACTTCATAAAGTGACACTGGTCAAAATTGTAAAATTTGGTCTGGTCACTAAGGTCAAAATTGGCTCCATCACTAAGCGGTTAAGTGAAATAGTTGAGTTTCTTTGAGGCCTCTTTCACACATCCGTGTCTCTGGTACGTGTTTGGTCCATTTCCTCACGTACCGGAGACACGGGCACACGTAGACCCATTAAAATCAATGGGTCTGCGCTCACGTGCGTATTCTGCCATGGACCGTGTGTAGGTGTGGAGCATACGTGTGCCCGTGTGCTCCACATGTAGACATGTCCATTTTTCTCCGGCATCACGGGTGTCACATGGAACGCAAACGGGTCACACGGAACGCAAACGGACCACACGGATGTGTTCCGTGTGACACGCACCGGAGAAAACACGTGTCTGTAAGAAAAAAAAACAACTTTACTCACCTTCTCCAGCCCTGCTGTCTCTGCCGCTGCTGTCACTTGCTTCCGACCGCCGCTCATGATGCTCATTGCATATTCACTTCACTGCGGCCAGAAGCAGCAGCAGCGAGGAGTCGGCAGGACCGGAGACCGAAGATCAGCACCACGGACAGCGAAGACAGGGACAGGTGAGTAGAAAGTTCCCGTTCTCCATGTGTTATCATGGAAAACACACGGAGAACACATGTGTGCCATAAACACGGCTGACGGAGGGCAAAACGCACCTTTGACACGGACGTGTGAAAGAGGCCTTAACTGCGTGCACACCAACTTAAAATAAGAAAACATTTTTAAGAGGAGTAGGGAGATTTCAAAAACTGACAAAAAATGTCTGGAAGATAAGACTATAATTTTAAAGGAGTTGTCAACTACTTGTACAACCCATTCTCATGTTATAACAATGTGACGTGGGCCCCGGGAACACAAGTTCCGACAGCACTAGATCCGCGCCGCACCGCAGGTGAGTATATGTGTTTTTATTTTTATGGAGGCGCACATGAGGAATGAGAAAGGCTTTCACATGTAGTTAACCCTTTTAAGGAGTAATTTTAGTTTTAAATATATTATTGAAGTCTACCAAATTGGGGTCATATTCACAGTTTGTATGTATTGCATGTATAGATCTGCTGGGCCTTTAATCAGATTTCCTTCGAAAAATTGAACACAAGTAAAGCAAATTGCGTATTAAAAGACACATTGAGTAAATTGCGGTTTGCTATTTAATATGATCAAATATATAAAGCTGAGTTTGTGTGTGTGTGTGTGTGTGTGTGTGTGTGTGTGTGTGTCCGCTAAAGGAATCCACACCGTTGCATTTACAATAAAAAAAATTTGCACAGATCACAGATGCCCCATGTGACTCAGGGAATGTCATAGACTATGTTTTGACGGGAAAATTTAACCCTGCGCTTTACAGTTACTCTCCAAAAAAACTGCTTCCATTAAAAGTCAATAGACCTGCGAGCTAAAGGTTATTAATAGCAGCTGTGATTGTTTGCTATAGGAACAAAGGACATTCATAGTATAAGAAGCTTATGTGTGAACTAATAAGATGTCGGTGGGGAGATGGATAGAGAGCAACAGAAAGAGACAGACAGACATAGGCACAGACAGAGTAAGAAGCAGACAGGGAAAGAGACAGACAGAGAGATAGAGGCGACAGAGAGAAAAAGAGAGACGCAGACAGAGACAGACAGGGAAAGAGACAGGGAAAGAGGCAAACAGAGACAGACAGAGAAAGAGAGAGAGACAGACAATCAAAGAGACAGTCAGAGGCAGACAGGCACAGACAGGGAAAAAGACAGAGAGACACAGACAGTCAAAGAGACAGAGGCAGACAGATACAGACAGGGAAAGAGACAAACAGAGAGGCAGAAAGAGACAGACAGGAAAAGAGACAGAGAAGGGGAAAGAGACAGAGACAGGGAAAGAGACAGGGAAATAGACAGACAGACAAGGAAAGAGACAAGGAAAGAGACAGACACAGGGAAAAAGATGGGGAAAGAGACAGGGAAAGAGATGGAGTCAGATGGGGAAAGAGACAGACGTGGAACGAGACAGACCTGGAACGAAACAGACCTGGAACGAGACAGACTTGGAATGAGACAGACGGGGAAAGAGACAAAGGGGAAAGAGACAAACGGGGAAAAAGATAGACGGGGAAAGAGACAGATGGGGAAAGAGACAGATGGGGAAAGAAACAGCCAGGGAAAGAGACAGACAGACACAGAGATAGAGAGAGAAACAAAGACAGACACAGAGATAGACAGAAAGACACAGAGATAGAAAGACAGACAGAGAGAGATAGAGAAAGAAAGACAGACACAGAGACAGACAGAGAAAGATAGAGAGACAGACAATCAAAGAGACAGACAGAGGCATACAGACAGGCACAGACAGGGAAAGAGACAGACAGAGGCAGACAGATACAGACAGGGAAAGAGACAGACAGGGAAATAGACAGAGAGACAGACAGTCAAAGAGACAGAGGCAGACAGATACAGACAGCAAAAGAGACAGGCACAGACAGACAGGGAAAGAGACAGGCACAGACAGATAGGGAAAGAGACAGACAGAAAGAGACAGACTGACAGGGAAAGAGACAGAGATAGAGACAGAGACAGGGAAAGAGACAGAGACAGGCAAAGAGACAAAAAAAGGGAAAGAGACAGGGAAAGAGACAAAGAGACAAGGAAAGAGACAGATGGGGAAAGAGACTGATGGGGAAAGAGACAGATGGGGAAAGAGACAGCTGGGGAAAGAGACTGACAGACACAGAGATAGAGGGACAGACACAGACAGACACAGAGATAGAGAGACAGAAAGACAGACACAGAGATAGAGAGAGACAGACAGATAGAGAGAGAGACAGACACAGACAAACACAGAGATAGAGAGAGACTGAGACAGAGACAGACAGATAGACACAGACAGACAGAGAAACAGGCACAGACAGACAGACATGGATAGAGACAGAGACACACATGGATAGAGACAGACACACACAGAGACAGACACACAGAGACAGGAACACAGAGACAGACAGAAAGAGACAGACAGAAAGAGACAGACAAAAAGAGACAGACACACAGAGACAGACACACAGAGACAGACAGAAAGAGACATAGACAGAGAGACAGAGACTGTGAGAGAGACAGTTATTATCCCGGGCAACGCCCAGGTACTACAGCTAGTAAGTAATACAAATAAAACTATTTTGCTGTAAATTAATATTTAAATATGTAATAGTAATTCAGACAACACAACACAAAAGTGATGATCACAGACCAGCAAGTCTAGAGAACAAAAAACTCATAATAGTAGTGATATTTGTGATAATTCAAAAGCTTTTTCAAAATTGTAATCACCACTAGAGATGAGCAAACCGAACAGTAAAGTTTGGGGTTTGTACAGAACATGGAGTTTACAAAACAATCAGTGTTCAAGTTTACGTACAGTACAGACCAAAAATTTGGACACACCTTCTCATTCAAAGAGTTTTCTTTATTTTCATGACTCTGAAAATTGTAGATTCACATTGAAGGCATCAAAACTATGAAATAACACATGTGGAATGAAATACTTAACAAAAAAGTTTGAAACAACTGAAAATATGTCTTATATTCTAGGTTCTTCAAAGCAGCCACCTTTTGTTTTGATTACTACTTTGCACACTCTTGGCATTCTCTTGATGAGCTTCAAGAGGTAGTCACCGGAAATGGTCTTCCAACAGTCTTGAAGGAGTTCCCAGAGATGCTTAGCACTTGTTGGCCCTTTTGCCTTCACTCTGTGGTCCAGCTCACCCCAAACCATCTCGATTGCCTTCAGGTCTGGTGACTGTGGAGGCCAGGTCATCTGGCATAGCACCCCATCACTCTCCTTCTTAGTCAAATAGCCCTTACACAGCCTGGAGGTGTGTTTGGGGTCATTGCCCTATTGAAAAATAAATTATGGTACAACTAAACGCAAACCGGATGGAATAGCATGCTGTTGCAAGATGCTGTAGTAGCCATACTGGTTCAGTATGCCTTCAATTTTGAATAAATCCCCAACAGTGTCACCAGCAAAGCACCCGCACACCATCACACCTCCTCCTCCATGCTTCAAGGTGGGAACTAGACATGTAGAGTCCATCCGCTCACCTTTTCTGCATTGCACAAAGACACAGTGGTTGGATCCAAAGATCTCCGATTTGGACTCATCAGACCAAAGCACAGATTTCCACTGGGCTAATGTCCATTCCTTGTGTTATTTAGCCATAACAAGTCTCTTCTGCTTGTTGCCTGTCCTTAGCAGTGGTTTCCTAGCAGCTTTTTTTACCATGAAGGCATGCTGCACAAAGTCTCCTTTTAACAGTTGTTCTAGAAGATGTGTCTGCTGATAGAACTCTGTGTGGCATTGACCTGGTCTCTAATCTGAGCTGCTATTAACCTGCGATTTCTGAGGCTGGTGACTCGGACAAACTTATCCTCCGCAGCAGAGATGACTATTGGTCTTCCTTTACTGGGGCGGTCCTCATGTGAGCTAGTTCGTTTTTAGCGTTTGATGGTTTTTGCCACTGCACTTGGTGACACTTTCAAAGTTTTCCCAATTTTTCAGACTGACTGAGCTTCATTTCTTAAAGTAATGATGGCCACTCGTTTTTCTTTACTTAGCTGCTTTTTTCTTGCCATAATACAAATTCTAACAGTCTATTCAGTAGGACTGTCAGCTGTGTATCCACCAGACTTCTGCACAACACAACTGATAGTTCCAACCCCATTTATAAGGCAAGAAATCCCACTTATTAAACCTGTGAAGTGAGAACCATTTCCGGTGACAACCTCTTTCAGGTGTTTCACACTTTTGTGTTAAGTATTTCATTCCACATGTGTTAATTCATAGTTTTGATGCCTTCAATTTGAATCTCCAATTTTTAGATTCATGAAAATAAAGAAAACTCTTTGAATAAGGAGGTGTGTCCAAACTTTTGATCTGTACTGTATGCTAACCACTTGATTGAGCCTCGTGGTGCTCAGGTACTCTCGGTGCTCAGCCCAGTACTAGCTGCTTACAGTCTCTGTCTGAACCGACCATCTGTGTTGATGTTTCGGGGAGCTCCCCTTTTATCCCAGTGAACTGAAAAACTTTGTTCTTCCAAACCATACTTGAATCCAGAATGTAACATCAGCATATGCCCAAATTGGCCGATGAAACTGCATGTGGGCACTGCACTCCATAAGTGTACCCAAAAGGGACAAATTTCTTAATGATAGGACTTTTCATCAATGTATTTAAATGGACACTATTCTATTGACGCTGTCATCAGTTGTATTGAATTCCTTTGCTGAAAAACAGCTACCGTATATGTTGAAAAAGAGGATATGTGATTTAATTGCATTTGACATATAAATTGAATTTCACTGCTGAACATACCTCGAAAAATGGATATGTGGTCTATGTGCATCTGATGTATTTCCTGATATGGATTCTTCTGAGAAAAATAATTAACGTGAAAATATATCACTGCAAATATAAAGCAAAAATATAAAATACAAGAATTTTTTCACTTGCAGTTATTTCTGTATTTTGTATGTGCTACAGGCTAAAAGGAAATAGCCTAAATAACGGTATTTTTTTGCGGGAACATTTTTCAGCCCTTTTTTCTGAACTCTCTATGCAGACTGAATGGTGTCATTCAAAAGTACAACTAGTCCCGCAAAAAAAAACCGACAACAAAAAAATTGCCCAGGGGTGAAGGGGTTAAGATACAAAACATAGGCCTAATTACTTATCTGACAACAGAGTTTTGGTATGTAATCTAAACACAACAAGAGTTAAAATATAGAATTCAGGAATGTGTCAAAGTCTGATCTGTTGTTTTCCTGGAATGTTTTTTTAAGCAGCAGGACTTCTCATTGCTCTCAGACTACAATGTCTCGCACATGGCAGTCCGGCACGCCCCCTCCTCTGATTGACACCTCACTGTCAATGTACAATCTCTGTACAGAACATGCTGTGGGTGGGATAGTTCTCTCAGCTTTGCTACATGACTAAAGGGTGCTTTACACGCTGCGACATCACTACCGATATATCATCGGGGTCATGTCGTTAGTGACGCACATCCGGCACCGGTAGCGACATCGTGACTAAAGGGTGCTTTACACGCTGCGACATCGCTACCGATATATCGTCGGGGTCACGTCGTTAGTGACGCACATCCGGCACCGGTAGCGACATCGCAGCGTGTGACACCAAGAAGCGACGATCAACGATCGCAAAATCGTCCAAAAACGGTGATCGTTGACACGTCGCTCCTTTCCTTAATATTGTTGCTGCTGCAGGTACGATGTTGTTTGTCGTTCCTGCGGCAGCACACATCGCTATGTGTGACACCGCAGGAACGACGAACATCACCTTACCTGCGTTTACTGGCAATTGGCAATGTGGAAGGAAGGAAGGAGGTCGGGATGTTACGTCCCGCTCATCTCCGCCCCTCCGCTTCTATTGGATGGCCACTTAGTGACGTCGCGGTGACGTCGCTGTGACGCCGAACGCACCTCCCCCTTGAAGGAGGGATTGTTTGTCGGTCACAGCGACGTCGCTGCACAGGTATGTGCGTGTGACGCTGCCGTAGCGATAATGTTCGCTACGGCAGCGATCACCAAATGTCGCACATACGACAGGGCGGGTGCTATCGCGCATAACATCGCTAGCTATCGCTAGCGATGTCGCAGCATGTAAAGTACCCAGTCCGAACGGCTGCACCCAGTAATTGAAGTGATATAGTCTCTTTGTCTACACTGTGTGGCTCTTAGATAAGGGAGCAAAGACCCGCTGACAGATTGCCTTTAATTCAGATGAAATCTCCATGATGAATGTGGGAAAATGATTCAGAAAAAAATGTTTAGATAGATGATAGTTGATCCAATAGATAGATGATAGATAAGTTGATATAGATAAAGTGACAGACACATCGAGAGTGATAGCACAGTGATAGATACCGTATTTTTCGGACCATAAGACGCACTTTTTTCCCCCAAATGTTGGGGGTGCGTCTTATGGTCTGACTATAGGGCTGCGGCCAGGAATAAGGGTGCTGCGGTGGAGCGGGTCATCGGGGGGCACGAGCAGGCTGTAGCAGCCTGCTGTGACCATGTGGACCCGCTCATTACATATGCACGCCCATCCTCCTGCCCATTTCTCAGCGCAGAAGCCGGCACTGACAGGTGGGCGGGAGGACGAGCGGGGACGCGCGCATAGTCAAGAGCCGGTCCGCATGATCACCCCTGGCAATTACAGCCTGGAGTGATCATGTGCGGCTGTATTCACTGCCCCCCGCGCGTCATCATCAGCGCGGGGTGCAGTGAATCAGTGTACTCACCCGTCCCCGTGTGGGGAGCCGTCCCCCTGCAGCACGCGATGTCTTCCTGTCTGTGCCGGTCAGCTGATCTGTGCTGATCAGCTGATCGGCACAGACAGGAAGACATCGCGATGCTGCAGGGGGACGGCGCAGAGAGGAAGATGATTGTTGCTGCAGGGAGTGAGGAAAAGGTGAGTATAAACCAGGGATCTCAAACACGCGGATCGCAGGCCGCATGCGGCCCCTCAGGGTAGTTCGTGCGGCCCCCAGGCCCGTGCCCCTGTTCACTATCGCTGCCGGTGCAAGGGCCGCAGCCACTGTCTGCACTTTATGTCAGATGAATGTATTGCAGGCACTGCGCTCTCGCGCCAGCAATACAATCATCTCACATAAATCACTAACAGAGGCTGCGGCCCCTGCACCTGCCGCGATAGTGACCAGGGGCACGGGCCTGGGGGCCGCACGAAGAAGAGATGAGGCAGCGGAGGGAGTGCGGGACAGGTGAGAAGAATGGTGTGTGTGGGTGTGTGTGTGTGTGTTGGACGTTAACCCCTTAGCGACCTATGACGTACTGGGTACGTTATGGCTCCCTGGTACTTAAGGACTCATGACGTACCCAGTACGCCATGGCGAAATTGCAGCCCCGGTAGCTACGATTGCTGCCAATACCTTAGACTCGGGGAGGAAAGGACCTCAGGAGGGGTGGTGTCTCCTCCCCGGACCTACAGAGGCTGTGATTGGCTGACGAACGCCGCTCAGCCAATCACAGCCACTAAAGCCTGCTTTACACGTTGCAATTAGTTGTACAATCGCATTTGCGATGTGACACGCCCAGGTTGCATACGGGATCTTAAGAGATTGCACGTAGGTCGTTCATTTGCTGTCACACGAGCGTTAGTAGTCTAGGTTAAATTGATCAATTTTGTGTGTGTGGCGCCCCAGGACCTGGTCACCACAACAGCATTGCCCCTACAAAGGGTTAATGCTGAGCCTGGAGGTTATTGGGGGAACTATTGGCCAGTATGTTCAACATCCAACGCAGTTTCTCCCTCAGGCCAGCAGGGGGAGCTCTGAACCTGGAGTTCCAGGGAGCATTCCTTAAGTCTGACCTGAGGGAGGAATTAGTGGTCAGTCTGTAGAGAGAAAGCAGAGAAAGCAGACGCAGAGTAGTGCTGTCCTGAGGAACTGAGGCCTAGAGCTGGAGTAGCTTGGCCCAGTGAAGCAAGATTTGCAGAGAGGCACAGAAGAGACTCGGACATCGGAGTCTGTGGTTGCCAGGGTATAAAATCCTTCCCTGGTAGCCGAATCCGGAGGGCAGGAGAGCGGCAAGCCCCCTGGCCCAGAAGCAATCTGAAGGTACAGCTGCATCCCAAGGGCCCGGTGTGGACTCCAGCAGAGAAGCACCAGAGAGGGTCTGCGCAGCCTACCACACAGAAAAAGGGACGAACCACCGGTCCCAGCAGAAAGAGGGCCATTGCTAAATTCAGAGTGCAGGGTCCTGTAGAAGAAAAGGAAAGAACAGGAGTAGGCCTCATACTCATCTGGCCAAAAAGATACCTCAGCTACTTCCAGGCCGGCCGGAGCCCTCTACCACCTGTAACGGTCTCCCAGGACTAACCGTTTGCAAAGTAAAAGAGGAGAAGGTAAAGAGATTGTTGTTTGTGTCCGGTCCTTTCACCGCCTGTCGGCCCTGCACTACACCCTTCACCATAGACTCTCATGAGCACCAACAGTGTCCCCGGGGCACCGCTCCACCTGTGGGGAGCAGTACCACCATTGCTGCCATTACACCAGCCCCGGAGGCCTCATCCAGCAGCGGCGGCTTAGTAGCTGCAAACCACAGGTGGCGTCACGACAAATATAAACTTTATTCACCCCAAGTCACCAGCCATATTAATTGACCCCACCAGGGCCACGGAGCCGGGCCCCGCCACCACTGACGACCACCGTTGCTCCAGTCACCTCCACGCAGCAACTGAAGACAGCCGCGCGATCAGCTGAGCTGTCACTGAGGTTACCCGCTGTCACTGGATACAGCGGTGGCCGCGGGTAACCTCAGTGACAGCTCAGCTGATCACGCGGCTGTCTTCAGTTGCTGCGTGTAGGTGACAGGAGCGGCTGTGTCTGCTGCAGCTCCAGTCACCTCCATGCAGCAGAGCTGGAAGCGACGCTGGAGGTCCGTGGATTCCGCCGGACATGGAGGGCTTTTTCGGGCTTATTAAAGTGGTTAACCAGGGTATATGTTTGTGTTTTTTATTTCTAATAAAGGATTTTTTCAGGTGTGTGTGTTTATTTACTGTCACTTACAGATTAATCATGGAAGGTATCTCGGGGAGACGCCTGACATGATTAATCTAGGAGTTAATGGCAGCTTTGGGCTGCCAATAACTCCTTATTACCCCGATTTGCCAACGCACCAGGGCAAATCGGGAAGAGCCGGGTACAGTCCCAGAACTGTCGCATATAATGTATGCGGCAATTCTGGGCGGCTGCTGGCTGATATTGTTAGGCTGGGGGGCTCCCCATAACGTGGAGCTCCCCATCATGAGAATACCAGCCTGCAGCCATATGGCTTTATCTGGCTGGTTTTAAAATTGGGGGGGACCGCACGCCGTTTTTTTAATTATTTAATTATATATTTCACTGCACAGTATAGACACGCCCACCGGCTGCTGTGATTGGGTGCAGTGAGACACCTGTCACTCAGCGTGGGGGCGTGTCTCACTTCAACCAATAACCAATCATAGGCGCCGGTGGGCGGGGAATGCAGTGAATACGAGATTGTTTAATGGGCGGCCGGCTTTTTCAAAATAGTAAAAGCCGCCGGAGCAGTGTGAATGCCGTGCAGCGCCGCGCCGAAGATCGGGGATCGGTGAGTATGAGAGAGGGGGTAAGAGGGATAGACTGACATGGACAGAGAGAGAGGGACAGAGATAGTGACCGACTGACAGAGATTAGTGAATGACAGACATTGTGAGGCGCTTCAGAACGCAGCTTTTCAGCTGCGCTCTGAAGCAGACGTTTTTTAAGCTGCGGTGCAGAGCGCACACCTGCGCACATAACCTCAGACACCAAAATCGTATGAGGGATGTCACACGTTTCAATTGACTAGGTTCGTGCAACAAAACGTTCAATTCTAGACAAAGATACGATGTGTTTGCGATCAACTGTTTTGCGTTCAATCCTGATCGCACGTAGATGTCACACGCAGATACCTCACAAACGATGCCGGATGTGCGTCACTTACAACTTGACTCCAACGACGGATTGTGAGATATATTGAAGCGTGTAAAGCAGGCTTAATGTTTCAGCCATTGAAAATCGCTGAAACAATGAAATCCAGCCAAGATCAGTGCAGCTGTAGCCCTGATCATTGGCTGGAGCTGGGTGACCTGTTTCACCCGCCCCCAGCTCTGATTGGAGAGACCAGCCTTGTGACCGATCTCTCCAATCACTGTGGATCTGGGGCCACAGACCACTCCCCTCAGCTTCACTCCGGAGTCTGTGGAAGGTGAGGGGAGCTGCTGACCCATTACTACAGGATGGGGACAAAGTGCGCACATTACTATGAGATGGGGATAAGGCTGGGGACATTACTATAGGATTGGGACATTACAAGGATGGGCACAGTACTATTGGATGGGGACATGATTACTATAGATTGGGGACATTACTATAGGATGGGGACTAGGACGAACACATTACTATAACATGGGGACAAGGATGGGGAACATTACTTCAGGATGGGGACAAGGATGAGCACATTACTGTGGGATGGGGACTAGGATGGGGTACAATACTACAAGGGGACAAGGATGGGCACATTACAGTGGGATGGGGCACAATACTACAAGGGGACAAGGATGGGCAACTTACAACAATATGGGGAACATTACTAAAAGATGTTGGTCAAAATTTCTATATAGTGCTAATTGTAAGACTATTAGTTACAAGAAAGGAATAAAATGTAAAAAAAAAAAAAATGTTTATATTTAAACAAAGAATGTGCACATTTGCTATAATGAAAAGAGAAAATGTTCAAAATCAGTGATCCCAAGGAGTGTAAAAAACAATAAAATATATTATATATGGTACCAATAAAAATGTCACTTTGTCCTGCAAAGAATGCGGCCCCCCAAATTATTTTTTTTCCTCTGTGCGGCCCAAACACCCAGCCGAGTTTGAGACCCCTGATCTAGACCCTGGTGCACCTATCTAGGCTTGCAGAAGATCGATCTTCCTACAGAGCGTTCATCAAGTTGTCATGGAGCGATCCGAGGAGGCCTCCTTCAGGGTGTGGTCTATTGTTGGGTGAGTGCGGGCCTCCAGGAGTGGCCATCTGTGGGGAGTGGAGAAAAACCTGCTCCATCTTGTTTATGTCCCCTGTGTCTGCACCGGTCTATAAACTAGAGGAATTTCGGTCGGGGTCACTGCTCCTCCACATCAGAGACAAATAAGATAGCTCTGTCCATCTCCAACCTCCATTGACATTAGTTTGGGCACCAGTGTGCCGCACTGTCCTTACTGTCAGATTGATGATCACTTTTGCAATTTACTGCTGCCGAGTATTGCTGGAGCCTGGCCGACTTTGGAGCAATACTTAAAAGCAAGAAAGCAGCGGTGGTCGGTCACCTAGGCAACGAGCTGTAAACAACAGAAAAGTGTTAATATGTCAAGAACGGCTGCAAATATTAACAAGCAGTAAATTGCAAAAGTGTGTGTTTTTACAAGCTCTAACCAGTAAAATATCCATTTATGAAGATGGGAATAACCCTTTAATGAATGAAGCACCATGTTTTATTACACGCCTGCCATCTCCAGGATTATTCCTCTGCACTTATGTTACTCACATATCTTTAATTGCCTCCTATTAAACCTCATTTTTTAGGTGATTTGGGCAAAGTAAACTGGAAACCCAGAGAAGGCGTCTTAGGGTACATAGGGTACGCTCACACTGGCGTATGACTCGCACGAGTGCAATGCGAGAAAATCTCACATCGCACTCGGCTCCATTTAAGACAATGCTGCAGCTCAGATCTGCGAGTTTTTTCCTGTACTAGTCTATGGGTGTGAGTGAAACATTGGACTGCACTCTGATGACATCCAAATGCAGTGCGATATACACACAGGCTGACAATGGAGGAGCTGGAGAGATCACTCCCTCCCTGTCCTCCGCAGCTGTGATCCGATCGCAAAATCAAATCACAGTATAATTGCAATCAGCTCACTTCCGTAACACGGACATCACACGGATGTGTGTTTTTAACATGCTGTTTTACATACAGTCAACGATAGGTAAAAAACACATATATAATGTCCCACCCTCCCTGCATATTTAAGCTTGCACTCTTTAGTGCAAACGCCATCTTACTAAAGGGAAAATGTACTGGCAAAAAATACCACTCAGTCATTAGCCAGAAAAGATCCCAAACAGCAAAGCAAATATAAAGGTGACCCAAAGATCCCATCCATACTTTCTCTAGGTGATCTAAAGATGGATGAAACACAGAGGGGATGATCGCTCAGTATTAATATTGGCCGATAGTATAAAACCTACAAAAATAAATTTCTATATGGACAGTATAGATCATGTAACGGTCCCTTGTGTATATCTGAAAAACCAAAAGAGATTTCCCTAAAAGATCCCAAGTGTAAGGACTATCAGTAATGTTCAGGAAAAACAAAAAACAGGACCAGTATGATAAAATTATAATTTTATTGACATCTTATTAAATAAGGCAATCAATAAATGGGAGAAAATCCCACATCGAACAGTGGTAATTGCTCAGTGCACCCCTTCCCCCCTCTTCTTGTGTCCCCACTGACATCACTAGTCTTATCATGGGCAAAGTTAACTGTTTCTTATATAATACACTTTGTAGTTATACTATTTATACTTACATGTGCCTTATTGGAGACACTTCATTTTTTGGTAGTGTTTATTTTCCCTTACTATTATGAGATGACCAACACCAGTTCTCTTATTTTCCATTAATAGCGCTCAATGTGTGATTTTTCTCCCATTTGTTTGTATAAATAATATATATATATTATATAATATATAAATATATACAGTACAGACCAAAAGTTTGGACACAGCTTCTCATCTCTAGAGCAACTATTAAGAGGAGACTTTGTGCAGCAGGTCTTCATGATAAAATAGCTGCTAGGAAACCACTGCTAAGGACAGGGAACAAGCAGAAGAGACTTGTTTGGGCTAAAGAGCACAAGGAATGGACATTAGACCAGTGGAAATCTGTGCTTTGGCCTGATGATTCCAAATTTGAGATCTTTGGATCCAACCACCGTGTCTTTGTAGAAAAGGTGAACAGAAGGACTCTACATGCCTGGTTCCCACCGTGAAGCATGGAGGAGGAGGTGTGATGGTGTGGGGGGACTTTGCTGGTGACACTGTTGGGGATTTATTCAATATTGAAGGCATACGGAACCAGCATGGCTACCACAGCATCTTGCAGCGGCATGCTATTCCATCCGGTTTGCGTTTAGTTGGACCATCATTTATTTTTCAACAGGACAATGACCCCAAACACACCTCCAGGCTGTGTAAGGGCTATTTGACTAAGAAGGAGAGTGATGGGATGCTACGCCAGATGACCTGGCCTCCACAGTCACCAGACCTGAACCCAATCAAGATGGTTTGGGGTGAGCTGGACCGCAGAGTGAAGGCAAAAGGGCCAACAAGTGCTAAGCATCTCTGGAACTCCTTCAAGACTGTTGTAAAACCATTTCCGGTGACTAACTCTTGAAGCTCATCAAGAGAATGCCAAGAGTGTGCAAAGCAGTAATCAAAGCAAAAGGTGGCTACTTTGAAGAACCTAGAATATAAGACATATTTTCTGTTGTTTCACACTTTTTTAAGTATTTCATTCCACATGTTTTAATTCATAGTTTTGGTGCCTTCAATGTGAATCTACAATTTTCAGTCATGAAAATAAAGAAAACTCATTGAATGAGAAGGTGTCCAAACTTTTGGTCTGTACTGTATATATATAAATATATATATATATATATATATATATATATATATATACTAGAAGGTGGCCCGATTCTACGCATCGGGTATTCTAGAATTTACGTATTGTGTAGTTCATGTATGATTTTTGTTATATATATAGATGTTGTTGTGTGTAGTTACCAAGTGTTTGTGTAGGGCGCTGTACATGTTCTGAGTGTCGCGGGGGGTGAGAGCGGTGTTGTATGTGTGTTGCGTGTGTTGCGTTGTTTGTGGAGCGCTGTGTGTCTGTAGCGTTGTGTGTGTGTGTTGTGCGGTTTGTGTGTGTGTGGTGTGTTTTGGGGGGAGGTATGTTTTGAGCAATGTGTGTGTTGTGCAGTATGTGCGTATATTTGTGTGTGCAGCGTTGTCTGTGTGTGTGGGTGTCTGTGTAGGGCGTTGTTTGTGATTCCTAGTGTGTGTGTGTTGTGCAGTGCGCGTGTGTGTGTGTGTTGGGGGGAGGTGTGCACCTCCCATCGTGCTCCATCCCCCATGCTGCGCACCCCCCATCGTGCTGCATCCCCCATGCTGCGCACTCCCAAACGTGCTCCATCCGCCATGCTGCGCACTCCCAAACGTGGTCCATCCGCCATGCTGCGCACTCCCAAACGTGCTCCATCCGCCATACTGCGCACTCCCCATCGTGCTGCATCCCCCATGCTGGGCACTCCCAAACGTGCTCCATCCCCCATGCTGCGCACTCCCCATCGTGCTCTATCCGCCATGCTGCACACTCCCAAACGTGCTCCATCCGCCATGCTGCGCACTCCCAAACGTGCTCCATCCGCCATGCTGCGCACCCCCTATCATGCTCCATCCGCCATGCTGCGCACTCCCAAACGTGCTCCACCCGCCATGCTGCGCACTCCCAAACGTGCTCCATCCGCCATACTGCGCACTCCCAAACGTGCTCCATCCGCCATGCTGCGCACTCCCAAACGTGGTCCATCCGCCATGCTGCGCACTCCCAAACGTGCTCCATCCGCCATGCTGCGCACTCCCAAACGTGCTCCATCCGCCATACTGCGCACTCCCCATCGTGCACCATCCGGCATGCTGCGCACTCCCAAACGTGCTCCATCCGCCATGCTGCGCACTCCCAAACGTGCTCCATCCGCCATGCTGCGCACTCCGAAACGTGCTCCATCCGCCATGCTGCGCACTCCCAAACGTGCTCCATCCGCCATGCTGCGCGCTCCCAAACGTGGTCCATCCGCCATGCTGCGCACTCCCAAACGTGCTCCATCCGCCATGCTGCGCACTCCCAAACGTGCTCCATCCGCCATACTGCGCACTCCCCATCGTGCACCATCCGGCATGCTGCGCACTCCCAAACATGCTCCATCCGTCATGCTGCGCACTCCCAAACGTGCTCCATCCGTCATGCTGCGCACTCCCAAACGTGCTCCATCCGCCATGCTGCGCACTCCCAAACGTGCTCCATCCGCCATGCTGCGCACCCCCCATCATGCTCCATCCGCTTAGGAGTGCGCAGCATGCCGGATGGTGCACGATGGGGAGTGCGCAGTATGGCGGATGGAGCACGTTTGGGAGTGCGCAGCATGGCGGATGGAGCACGTTTGGGAGTGCGCAGCATGGCGGATGGACCACGTTTGGGAGTGCGCAGCATGGCGGATGGACCACGTTTGGGAGTGCGCAGCATGGCGGATGGACCACGTTTGGGAGTGTGCAGCATGGGGGATGCAGCACGATGGGGAGTGCGCAGTATGGCGGATGGAGCACGTTTGCTCAGCCTCTCTCCTTCCAGCCTCCCTCAGCATCAGCCCCCCCCTCCCAGCCTTCCCCAAGATCAGCCTCTCTGCTCCCAGCCTCCTCCAGCACGCCGTGCTCCTCTGCCGACACTCACCCACACCCGATCGCATCCACTCACCCACACAACCGATCGCATCCACTCACCCACACAACCGATCGCATCCACTCACACACACAACCGATCGCATCCACTCACACACACAACCGATCGCATCCACTCACACACACACCCGATCGCATACACTCACACACACACCCGATCGCATACACTCACACACACACCCGATCGCATACACTCACACACACCCGATCGCATACACTCACACACACAGACACTGACGATATTGCACATACGCGCTGATACTCACAACATCCGGGGATATCACATGCTTCTGGCCATGTGATCCTCCCGCAGGTCCTGGAAGATCACAGCACAATATCGCCGCCGAGAAGCAAGCGATATCCCAGGATGTTGTGAGTATGTGGATGCGATGTGATGTGTGTATGTGAGTGAGTGTGATCTGATTTGTGTGTGTATGTGTGTGTGTGTGCTGTTATGTGTCTGTATGTTCTGCAGCTGCAGGACCTTGATGTGTGGATGCGATGTGATGTGTGTGTGAGTGTGAGCCGGTGTACACTGGTAACTATGATACACATCGGGTAACTAAGGGACCTTAGTTACCCGATGTGTATAATGGTTACCAGCTTTCACGGCCTCCGTTAAGATCCCAGCATCGCAAGGTTATGTGTGGCGCTGCCGGGATCCTGACGGAGCCGGTGTAGAAGCAAGCGATATCCCAGGATGTTGTGAGTGTGTGGATGTGATGTGTGAGGTGTGTGTGAGAGTGAGTGTGATCTGATGTGTGTGTGTGTGTACTCACCTGGGAATCGGAGCCCCGTGTCAGTTGGGCCACAGCGAGCGTGCATTGCGTGAGGGGGCGGGGCCTGCAGAGAGCCGGGGCGAGAGGCCAATCCGTGTGGGGGGGCGGGGCCATGGCGAGCCCAGCGGCCAATCAGCTTTGTGTCACCGTAAGGACACAATTTCGGAGCATGACAGACAGACAGACAGACAGATAGACAGACAGATAGACAGACAGACAGACAGAATAAGGCAATTATATATATAGATATATATATATACTGTATATACATACACACACACACACATATATATTGATTTTTTTTTTTTGTCAACCAGGCGCCACAGCAGAGAGACAAGAGGCACACAACCAGGCACCGCAGCAGAGAGACAAGAGGCACACGACCAGGCGCAGTAGCAGAGAGACAAGAGGCACACAACCAGGCGCCGCAGCAGAGAGACAAGAGGCACACAACCAGGCACCGCAGCAGAGAGACAAGAGGCACACGACCAGGCGCAGTAGCAGAGAGACAAGAGGCACACAACCAGGCGCCGCAGCAGAGAGACAAGAGGCACACGACCAGGCGCCGCAGCAGAGAGACAAGAGGCACATGACCAGGCGCCGCAGCAGAGAGACAAGCGGCACACGACCAGGTATCACAGCAGAGAGACAAGAGGCACACAACCAGGCACCGCAGCAGAGAGACAAGAGGCACACGACCAGGCGCAGCAGCAGAGAGACAAGAGGCACACGACCAGGCACCGCAGAAGAGAGACAAGAGGCACACGACCAGGCGCCGCAGCAGAGAGACAAGAGGTACATGACCAGGCGCCGCAGCAGAGAGACGAGAGGCACGCGACCAGGCGCCGAAGCAGAGAGACAAGAGGCACACGACCAAGCACCACAGTAGAGAGACAAGAGGCACACGACCAGGCGCCACAGCAGAGGGGCCAAGGACACATTACCAGGTGCTGCAGCAAAAAGGAGAGGGGACCATTGTCAGGTGCCCCAGCATAGGGGGCTTGATGCCACGTGCAGTAGCAGAGGGGTGCCCTATGCCAGGGACCAGATCAAAAGGGTACCCTTCGCCAGTTGTAGGGGTAGCAGGGCAGAAGTGATGTACTGCAGGATGGGGCTGAGGAATGTTGTTCTGCAGGGTGTGCTGAGGAGTGATATACTGCAGGATGGGCTGAGGAATGATGTTCTGCAGGATGGGGCTGAGGAGTGATGTTCTGCAGGATGGGCTGAGGAGTGATGTTCTGCAGGATGGACTGATGAGTGATGTACTGCAGGATGGGCTCAGAAGTGATGTTCTGAAGGATGGGGCTGAGGAGTGATGTTCTGCAGGATGGGCTGAGGAGTGATGTACTGCAGGATGGGCTGAGAAGTGATGTACTGCAGGACGGGCTGAGGAGTGATGTACTGCAGGACGGGCTGAGGAGTGATGTACTGCAGGATGGGCTGAGGAGTGATGTACTGCAGTAAGTGGAGCAGAACCAAAATTATCAAATGGAAGGTTGTTGTGAGCCCCTGCACCCTGTCACCTGCAATCCCTATAATAAGGTTTACTGGGGTCTCTTATATATTTATTATACATAGTTTTCGCCATCACATCTCCAGGGCTCTCTTGGATTTCTAAAAATTCTGAATTTTTATTTAGTTTAATATCTGTCACTCAGTTTCCCCAGAATCCTCGGTGGCCAATCTGCGGCTCCAGAGCTGTGAATTGGGGGCGGCCATCGATCGCACATTTGCCTTTTATAGAACTAAGTCCTCTGCTTTGTAACTAAACTTGAAAACTGAGACATCTGTGTGCCGCTGTTTTCAGATGATGATGATGGCCGGGATCAGAATGGAACGTTCATGTTTGTTCTCACTGTGGTGACATCATAGGTTTATGACATCATGGAATATGCAAATTATAGCCGACCACTCCGATGACTACATAAAGGGGCGACACTCACTTGCCTATGTCATCACTTTGTGATGTCACAGTGATCAAAGGGTCTAAAAATCCGCTCCTGAGAGCCTAACAGCCATTATACTTCATAAAGCAACAGAACGATGGACCGAGCTACACAAGCAAGAAAGAAGAAAGAGGAGCCCTTGGAAAATAAACCGTGGAGCCCTTGGAAAAGAAACCATGGAGCCCTTGGATTATACACCGTGGAGCCCCTAGATTATACACCGTGGAGCCCCTGGATTATACACCGTGGAGCCCCTGGATGGAGTCCCTGGATTATACACCGTGGAGCCCTGCACCTTTACTGCCTTTTTGGATAGTAACCAGGATAGGAACGCCCCACAATGCAGGACCGTGAGCATCGTGAGAACCTGGTGACCATATCACTGCTCGTTATCCGCTAATGTCATGTAAACCTTTGCTGAGCAATTTATCAAGGCTGGGGCTTTTCTGCGCCGACCTTCATGACGCGCCCCCTGGAGTAAGATCTGTCAGGGATATTTTACCCCACTTTTGATCCCTATATTATACTAAGCTCTGCTCACTTTTTAAAAAGATGAAAGAGCCGGTGTAAAAAGGTGAAAAGTGATCACATGTAAGGTGTGCGGGACGTTTTCAGGATTTCAGACAGTTTTACAACACTTTTCTGGTGCTGGTCCCCCTGATCTAAATTCGGCAGCCTCATAAAGTGTATCGTATATGGAGATGTCGAGTTCTGGTCAGGGTTGTGTCCAAGAGACCACGAAAGAAGAAACTAATTATAATTAATGTTATAAGTTGTTTGTTAATTTGCACAGATTTGTGTTAGTATTGATAGTTGGGGTTTATTTCAGTTAGGGTTGTTTTGGCCTCACTAGCCTCAAGCTCGCTCCTCCGGCCAGCAGCTACTCTGTAGATGCAACCCTGGGCCTGTGGTAAGGCTTTATCCCTATTAAGGGGTGTAATGGTGACGGTCAGGGTTCCTATGGAACCTACAGAATGAAATGGCTTGTGTGAAGTCTGTCTGAGGAAGCCTTTTTGAGCTGATGGCCTTAGACAGATTCTAACATTTTGGGAAAAAAGCTTTAGTAGCTCATTCCCATTAGGGATAATTCAGCCGCTCTAGTATTAAGCTCCTAATTCCTTTTGTGTAAAGGACATTTTTATAGTGTGAGCAATGAGATGATGGATCTCTCCACCCCATTATCTTACGGTCATGGAGGCCTATGCACCTTTCATGACTATTTGTAGGTTATTGGCAGTAGATGCTGTTATGGGACGTTGATCCAGGGAACTAGTCTGATTGCCGTATGTGGAGTCGGGAAGGAATTTTTCCCCTAATATGGGGCAATTGTCTTTTGCCTCATGGGGTTTTTGCCTTCCTTTGGATCAACACATTAGCTTTTAGGCTGAACTTGTGTCTTTCAACCTTAAGGCTATGAAACTGTCCCTCTATTGAGGTTCAAAGGTCTATGCCAGGGTTCCTTTGGAGTGTTTTGCTCCACGTCTGTGCTGGAAGCTTTTTTGAGCCAATTGCCTCTGAAAGCTTCATTTAGGAAAGTACCATTAGTTAGAATTTATTTTAGTGAGAATTAGCTGTTGTGTACCCACTGTAGCCTTAAGCTCGGCCCTCGGCCAGCAGCTACTCTGTGGATGCAATCCTGGCTCTGTAATAAGTCTTTATCACTGTACAGAGGTGTAAGATTGAAATCTAGGGTTCCTTTGGAACCTGAAAGATATAGAGGCTAGTGCCATGTCTGTCTGAGGAAGCTTTTTTCAGCCAACGGCCTCAGACAGGTGCTATCAAGAGAGAGTAGCATTAGATAGTTTTTTTCATTTAGGGTTGATTGAACCACTCTAACCCCAAACTCGCTCCTCCGGCCAGCAGCTACTCTGTAGCTGCAACCCTTGGCTTGTGGTGAGTCTTTATTACTTGTTCAGGAGGGTGTAATGGTGAAGGCCAGGGTCCTTAAAGGACATGCAAAATGGAGTGGCTTGTGCCAAGTCTGTCTGAGGAAGCCTTATGAGCTGATGGCCTTAGACAGATCCCAACATTTAGGAAAAAAGCTTTAGTAGCTTATTTCCATTAAGGTTAATTCAACCGCTCTAGTATCAAGCTCCTAATTCCCTTTGTGTAAAGGACATTATTACAGTGTGAGCAATGAGATGATGGATCTCTCCGCCACATTATGTTACGGTCATGGAGGACTGTGCGCCTTTCTTGACTATTTGCAGGTTATTGGCACTAGATTATGGGACGTTGATCCAGGGAACTAGTCTGATTGCCGTGTGTGGAGTCGGGAAGGAATTTTTTCCCTAATATGGGGCAATTGTCTTTTGCCTCATGGGGTTTTCACCTTCCTCTGGATCAACACATTAGCTTTTTGTGTCTTTCAACCTTAAGGCTATGAACCTTTTCCTGGGGCCGACGGCCTCAGACAGATCCCAACGTTCAGGGGAAAAAAAGATTTAGTTAAAGAGGGAGAAATTAAAAGTAAAGCTCCAGAAACATAAGCTAAAATCCCCAAAAATTTATAAGTTCCAAATAATATAATATAGAGCAAAAGTATTCTCCTCTCCGGTCCCATGTCAGGGCATTAGTCTGTGATCTGGGCAGATTAATGCTGTTGCTCTTCTATATTAAATAGGAAATTTTGTGGAATTTTAGTTTTTTTCCGTAGCTTTGCTGTTAATTTTAGGGTAGGGACTCGCAAGACATGAGGACCCTTGACGTGGGTTGCGAGCTTTGTGTATTTTGGCCAAAATATCAACCAATGCCACATAAATGTATTATATATTGTTTTTCCATGTTATATTTATTTGTATACAGGCGCTGGGTACTTCATGTGTGTGACCAGCGCCCTATACAAGCCTTATCTAATACTGAGCAGTCACCCCCTCCATGAATCGGGAGGTTATGAGTGGTGGTCTCATCAGTATTTTGCCCCCATCTTTAGTGCAGTATTTTCTGGTAAATTGTGCTGCCCCTATTTTTTGTTATATTGCACTTATGAAATTTTGGGGAATTTTAATTCCCAATTCTGTGGCTTTTGTTTTTAATTTTAGCAAACGGACTCACAAAACAATGAGGACTCTTGACGTGGGTTAAAAGGTTGTGATTTTTTGGCCAAAATATCGACCAATACCTCATATATTAATCATGTATACTGTATATTATTGTACGTTATATATATTTTTATGCAGCCAATCCCATGTATATTGGCTTTGTAATCTAAGGTGTCTTTCCCGGTGGGCAGCCCACCTGATCTAATAGTGGGGGCTTCACTAATCGACTGTAAGCCGGGTACTGTGCACTACATGTGTGTGACCAGCGCCCTATACATGCCCTATGCCAGGGATCTCAAACACGCGGCCCCTCAGGGTAGTTCGTGCATCCCCCAGGCCCGTGCCCCTGTTCACTATCGCGGCCGGTGCAGGGACCGCAGCCACTGTCTGCACTTTATGTCAGATGAATGTATTGCTGGTGCTGCGCTCTCGCGCCGGCAATACAATCATCTCACATAAATCACTGACAGTGACACCGCACCTGCCGCGATAGTGAACAGGGGCACGGGCCTGGGGGCCGCACGAAGAAGAGATGAGGCAGCGGAGGGAGTGCGGGACAGGTGAGAAGAATAGTTTGTGTTTGTGTGTGTGTGTGTGTGTGTGTGTGTGTTGGACGTTAACCCCTTAGCGACCTATGACGTACTGGGTACGTTATGGCTCCCTGGTACTTAAGGACCCATGACATACCCAGTATGTCATTGCGAAATCGCAGCCCCGGTAGCTACGATCGCTGCCAATACCTTAGATTCGGGGAGGAGGGGACCTCAGGAGGGGTGGTGTCTCCTTCCCGGACCTACGGAGGCTGTGATTGGCTGACGAACGCCGCTCAGCCAATCACAGCCACTAATGTTTCAGCCATTGAAAATCGCTTAAACATTGAAATCCAGCCAAGATCAGTGCAGCTGAAGCCCTGATCATTGGCTCGAGCTGGGTGACCTGTGTTTCACCCGCCCCCAGCTCTGATTGGAGAGACCAGCCTTGTGACCGATCTCTCCAATCACTGTGGATCTGGGGCCACAGACCACTCCCCTCAGCTTCACTCCGGCGTCTGTGGAAGGTGAGGGGAGCTGCTGACCCATTACTACAGGATGGGGACAAAGTGCGCACATTACTATGAGATGGGGATAAGGCTGGGGACATTACTATAGGATTGGGACATTACAAGGATGGGCACAATACTATTGGATGGGGACATTATTACTATAGTATGGGGACATTACTATAGAATGAGGACAAGGCTGGGGACATGACTATAGAATGGGGACAAGGCTGGGGACATTACTATAGGATAGGGACTAGGATGAGCACAGTATTATAGGATGGGGACATTACTACAGGACGGGGACAAGGTGGGCACATTACTGTAGGATAGGGACATTACTACAAGGGGACTAGGATGGGAAATATTACTATAGAATAGGGATAATGCTGGGGACATTACTATAGGATGGGGACAGTACTATAGAATGGGGACAGTACTATAGGATGGGGACATTGCTACAAAGGGACAAGGATGGGGAACATTACTATAAGATGGGGACAAGGATGGACACATTACTATAGATTGGGGACATTACTATAGGATGGGGACAAGGATGAACACATTAATATAACATGGGGACAAGGATGAACACATTACTACAAAATGGAGACAAGGATGGGGAACATTACTTTAGGATGGGGACAAGGATGAGCACATTACTGTGGGATGGAGACTAGGATGGGGTACAATACTACAAGGGGACAAGGATGGGCACATTACTGTGGGATGGGGCACAATACTACAAGGGGACAAGGATGGGCACATTACAACAATATGGGGAACATTACTAAAAGATGTTGGTCAAAATTCTATATAGTGCTAATTGTAAGACTATTAGTTACAAGAAAGGAATAAAATGTAAAAAAAATAATACAAATGTTTATATTTAAACAAAGAATGTGCACGTTTGCTATAATGAAAAAGTGAAAATGTTCAAAATCAGTGATCCCAAGGTGTGTAAAAAACAATAAAATATATTATATATGGTAGCAATAAAAATGTCACTTTGTCCTGCAAAGAATGAGGCCCCCCAAATTATTTTTTTTCCTCTGTGCGGCCCATACACCCAGCCGAGTTTGAGACCCCTGGTATAAACGTTTATTTTTTTTCTCTGTGCTATAGGATACAGGCCATATACCAGGATGGTATATGTATATGAGCACGATGGGGGCATATAGCAGGATGGGTGTATATGAGCAGGATGGATGGGGGGGCATATGAACAGGATGGGGGTATATGAACAGGATGGGGGTATATGAACAGGATGGGGTATATGTACAGGATGGGAGTATATGAGCAGGATGGATGGGGAATATGAGCAGGATGGATGGGGGGTATATCAATAGGATAGGGGTATATGAACAGGATGGGGGAATATGAGCAGGATGCTGGTATATGAGCAGGATAGGGGTAAATGAGCAGGATGGGGGTATATGAGCAGGATGGGGGTTTATAGCAGGATCATATACAAGGCAGGAGGATCATTATTAGGATGGGGTACCTTAGTAGAGAATTTGGGGACATTACCCCCATAACAGTGTCAGCAGCAGATCCTCGCCCCATAACATTGTGTCATGACCACATTTTTTTGCTTAAAGTTTTATTTTCCTATTTTCCTCCTCTAAAACCAGGGTGCGTCTTATAGTCCGGTGCGTCTTATAGTCCGAAAAATACGGTAATAATAGTTAGATAAATATATAGAAAGATAAATGAGAGACAGTTGATAGAGTGATAGATGTTAGATAAATATATAGATATGGTAGAATAATATATAGATGAGAGATAAAGATGTACAGTTGAACTCAGAAGTTTACATACACTATCTATAAAGACACATCTGCAGGTTTTTCTTACTATCTTACATGAAATCAGAATAAACCTTTCTCGTTTTAGGTCAATTATGAACCAAAATTATTTATATTTGCCAAATGCCATAATAATGAGAGATAATAATAAGGCATTTTTATTAAAAGTTTACATATATTTCATTTTGTACCATTGCTCTTACGCTGTATGACTTGGGTGAAACCTTTTGGATATCCGTCCACAAGCTTCTCACAATAGTTGTTAGAAATTTGGACCCATTCCTCCTGACAGAACTGGTGTAACTGAGCCATGTTTGTAGGTCGCCTTGCTCGCACCTGTCTTCTCCGCTTTGCCCATAAATTTTCAATTGGATTGAGTGCAGGGTTTTGTGATGGCCACTCCAAAACATTGACTTTGTTATCCTTAAACCATTTTGTAACCAGTTTGGTAGTATATGCTTCGGATCATTGTCCATTTGGAAGACCCATTTCCACCCAAGCTTTAAGTTCCTGGCTGATGTCTTGCAATGTTGCTTCACTATTGCCACATAATCTTATTTCCTAATGATGCCTATCTTTTTGCTCATGCACACCTTTTTCAAATTTAATGGGTCCTTCTACCTGCAGCTCTAGTGTACAGCTATGAGGGCTGCATGCACACCCTCGTATGCCATTCTATTCTTGGAGCTGTGGGGGAGAGAAGGACCTATTCCTGTCAGATCAGAACCCCTCTATGGAACAGGTCATTTTTGGAACTGGTACATAGATCATGTCTTCGTGACCTGGTGGGGTACACCAGAAGATCTGCAGGAATTTTTTCATGTACTTAATTGCAACATGCTAAACATCCATCTAACATAAGTACGATCATTCTGTGATTGATTTTCTAGACTTACTAATTAAGAGGGAGGAAAATTGTTTTTGTTCAATCTGACATCTTCTCCAAATAGACTTCAGTCAATGTAGTTCTGCATGCATCATCAGCACATCCTGCTCAAGTGACCAACTTGGTAACTACAGAACAATTCTTGAGATTGAGGCATATCATAGGCATTACCCCAAATCAACTGTGACGCCCTGGACTAGCCAATAGTCACAGACATAACAACATACACACCCCCTCCCCTGGATAGTTACACCAGTCAAACAAAAACCCTTGTTGCCTCCCTCCAGGGGCTGATGTCCACACAAGGTGGGGCGGAGCCAGGCAGTTGGCCCCACCCACCAAGGAGTTCACAGGCCTGGAGGCGGGAAAAGGAGTCAGATGAGTTTTGGAGGTGAAAGTGAGAGGAGTAAACCATCTGCGTGTGCCTGGGTAGGAGCCCAGGCACTGACAGCAAGGTCGGCAGACGGTGGTGGCCGTCTGCAGGAGTTAGCGGATCTCTGCGGAACCGTAGGACCAGGGTTGGGCGGTGGCCCACCGGTACCGAACCAGGGAGCGGAGTGAAGTTAAGCACACAGGCAGGGCCATCGGACCCCGACTAGGCTTGGAGCCGCCGATAACGGTCAAATCCGAGAGTGACCAGAACCCCAGGGGTTTCCTAACACCCAAGTCCCGCTAGAAGGCAACAGTCCACACCGTGAGGATATACAGCCACTGCCACAGGCTAGAGATCCAAGGGCCAGCGCCTGCGGGCAAAAGGGCTCCTACGGTACCAACACGTCGGGGAGCGGACTACCGTTGGGAAACCATCTGAGTCGACCCATTCTACACAGGTGCAGGGAAAGACAGCCACCATCACCTGTCCGGGGAGAGCAAAGACACTTCAGCCGGCTGCGGGACCCGTCCATCCGGCCGTTTGGTTCACCAAAGACTTTGTGACTTTCTGTCTGAGTGAGTACAACAGTGCCATCCGGCACCGCGCTGCGCTGCCCCTGAAACCCTGCATCCCAGCTATCCAGCCTCCCCGCATCATCACCGGGCCCTGGGAATACCAACCCCTACCCACGGAGGGGACAACACCCTAGCTGCTTCCTACCATCGCTCCCGGGATCCCCGTCACCAGCAGCGGTGGTGCCATCATCACCACATCCCGTGGGTGGCGTCACGAACTATCTCCCCAAACAAACCATCCCTTTTCACTCACAGGTGAGGCGCGCTGCTCGAGTCCCCGGGTCCGGCCCACCGCTCAAGCCACCGAGCAGCAGCAGCAGAAGCCCCGGACTCGAGCGTGGCGAGCGCGTCCCTCCACCCGCGACAACTTGGCGTCTCGAACAGGATAGAACCAATCTATCTACCGGTAGAAGTGCGCCTTGCAGTCCCCGCCGGCGGCGTCCAGACGAAAAATTTGAAGTGCCGCCATCTTTGGCGCAAAGATTTCCCGCTCGAGCGTCTTCCCCGAGCAGGGAAGGCGCGAAAGCGAAGCCCCGCCCCAAAGAGGAAGTGCTAGAAAGAACCAAGGGGGACGGGAAAACCATTGGGGGAGTGGTGGTCGCAGCCGCAGCGGCGCCCACAGATGGAAACGAGATAGCCCGTGCTCTGGCCGCAAGAGCGGGGGAGGCCGCGGGTCCAGCGGTCGCGCAGGTGATGCCGTTCTCCCTGCCCTATGTGCCTGGTGCTACCTGGCTGCCGCAGTACGATGGGAAACCTGATGCTTTGCAGGTGTTCCGGAAAAAGATTAGCCCGGTCCTCGATTTATATCCCTTGTCTGACAGGCAACAGGCAGCGGTAGTGCTAGGGCAGCTAACCGGCGCGGCTGAGCAGGAGACGGAAACCTGGACCGACGCGGACCGGGCCTAGGTGACTACCATTTTTGAGAAACTCTAAATCGCTTTTGAGACCCGCACGGAAGCAGAATTGCAGATGCAGTTTTATCAGTGTCGACAGCGGCCTACGGATAATATAAGAGACTATGCCCTGCACCTGCAAACAGCCCTCCGTACGCTGAAGCGGGTGGACACTATCAACGATGCGGACAGCAATAAGATTGTCACGGGCGGGCGACTCTGCGTTCTCCCACTGCTCGGGTCCGGCTACTGCTGCTGCGGCTGCTGCTCGGTGGTGGCTCGAGCGGTGGGCCGGATCCCGGGGACTCGAGCGGCGTTCCTCGCCCGTGAGTGAAAAGGGGGAATTGATTATGGGAATTGGATATATTGTCCGTGACGCCACCCACGGTTGTGGTGAGATTGGTGACACGACCGCTGCTCTGGACAGGGATCCCGGGCGCGATGACAGGGAGCAGCCTGGATGTTAGTTCTCCCCTCCGTGGGTAGGAGGTTGGTTGTCCCGGGGCCCGGTAATGGGGTAGGTAGGGATGGGTGGCAGGCGGGTTGCGGGGCCTGGTGAGGTGCAGGGTCGCAGGGGCAGCGCTGTGCTGCACGGCATGGTGGTACTCACTCAGCCAATGATGAAGACACCGTTCTCGATAAAACACACGGCTGGATGGACGGGTCCCACAGACGGCTGCGGTGTTTCTGCTCCCGGCAGGTTGATGGTGACTGCCTTTCCCTGCACCTGTGTAGTGTTTAGTTCCGATGGGTTCCCACCGATAACCCGCTCCCCGGCTTGGATATGGGCCGGAGGAGCCCCTTCTGCCCGCAGGCTCTGGCCCTGGGAACGGTAGCCTTGGCGGTGGCTGTGTTTCCCTTTCTTGGTTGGACTGTTGCCTTCTGTCGGGACTTGGCTGCTGGGAAACCCAGGAGGTTCCCTTCGCTAACGAATTTGGCAAATTCACGGCGACTCCTAGCCTTGCCGGGGTCCGTAAGCCCCTGCCAGATGGTGCTGACTTCTCTTTGTGTACCGGTCCGGTACCGCCGGGCCACCGCCCATCCACGGTCCGTGTGGTAACCTCCAATAGGCCACTCCTGCAGACGGTCACCACCGCCTGCCAACCTTGCTGATCCATCCGGGCCACACACCCGGACCAACTTCAGTCTGTTCTTCTGCTACTTCCCTCCTCTCACTTTAACTTCTCCAACTCAACACTCTAACTGAACTGTTTTCCCGCCTCCAGGACTGTGAACTCCTCGGTGGGCGGAGACCAACCGCCTGGCTCCACCCCCTGGTGTGGACATCAGCCCCTGGAGGAGGGCAACAAGGGTTTTGTCTGACTTCGGTGTGCCTGACCGGGAGTGTGGGGTGTGTTTGTGTTGTTCTCTGTGGCCCCTGGCTTGTCCAGGGCGCCACATTCCCCCTTAGTAAAATGCAGACCGTCCACGGGCTGCCCGTCCATCACCAGTTTTATTTTCACAACTGAAAAGATAAGTGGTAAAACAGGTTACAAATATAATAACATTTCCCACATCGGGAGGTACTCTTACTTGAACTTTACTAAACGGTACAGCTTCCGCTCTCTCCCACCCAAGCAACCTGGCCCTGATGCTGCCCCTAAGCAACTGGGCAGCACCCCTTGACCCCAGTCCAGCACAAGTTACCCGAGCGGGTTCTGTCCTTTTCAGGGGACCCACGTCCATGGGGAACCCCTGAAACCCCCAGAGGATCGCCACCGGTTCCGGTGGTTGCTGGGCCCCAGCCTACTCCACTGCGGGCCCTTCCTCCAATCTGCCTCTCGGTAACGGTAAAGCCAACAAAATATTTATTTACAAGCCACAAGTTTGTGGTTGCCCTGCTAGTTCTCGGGCTTGTCCGTAGTAGTTTCTACGCATAATTTGAAAAGGGGGTCCCAACGGGGACCAGTTGCCGGCAACGACCGGTTCCAATCAAGTTGTCAATCAGGTAACTTTCACGGTATCATTCACTTCTTATCATTTTCAAAACTTGCAAACGGTACTTTCAACACACAAAGTCCCCCCCCCCTTTAAATAGTAGTTTCCCTGTGCCTAAGAGGGGGTCTACCTAGGTTGGGACGAGTGGACCTCCGGGGTCCGGTGTCAGTGGTGACAGGCAGCGGAGGAGAGGGAACAATCAGTTCCTCTCCCCCGCTATCATGTGGGGCAGGCGGAGGCATAGGGGAGCTGGGTACAGGTTCATCCCTGGGCACTGGCTCACGGTTGACCTCTTCCATCACTTCCTCATCCACAGGTTGTGGGAACAGTATCACTGGAAGAATCACCGCGCCGTTCTGTGTAGGCCAGTCTGCTGGAAAATCACCCATCATGGTGTGGATTACCTCTTTTGCCTTCTCTGCCGGTCTGGGAACCGGAGCTTCAGCCGCTACCCTTAATGCTGGTGGGCACCTCTTTAGATGGTCCCGGGAAACCGTGGCCAGAGTTCCTCCTTGGTCACGGCTGATCTGATAAGCCTTTTCATTCTCCCACCCTGTGGGCTGTATGACATATGGGGTTTGTTCCCATTGATCATCCAGCTTGTGGGTCCTCCTCTTTCGCTTCAGCACTACATCTCCAGGCTGGAAGGGACCAGCAGACGCCTTCTGGTTGAAGCGCTGCTCCTGTTGTTCCCGACTTCGGCTCAAGTTCTTTTCAACATATTCCTGGATTTGTCGGTACTGCACCCTCCGCCTGGTGTCCCATTCGGCTGTTGAAGGGAGTGCTTCCGGGGCCTCCAACCCCATGTCCAGATCCACCGGTAGCCGGCCGGGGCGAGCCCTCATCAGGTAGGCTGGGGTGCATTTCGTTGAGCTGGAGGGGATATTGTTGTACATATCGACCAGGTTAGGTAGCTTCTCCGGCCACAGGTTTCGCTCTTCTAGCGGCAACGTCTTCAGGAGGCCTAGGACCAGGTGGTTCATCTTTTCACACATGCCGTTGGTTTGGGCGTGGTAAGGCGTGGTCCGTATCTTCTTGCAACCGTACAACTGGCAAAATTCTTGGAATACCTCCGCTTCAAAGGTCAGGCCTTGGTCGGTGAGCACCTTCTCAGGGTATCCGTGTGGTCGGCAGAAATAAGCCTGGAGCGCTCTAGCGGCGGTGCGGCCGGTTAGGTCTTTAACTGGAACAACCACCATGAACCTGGAATAGTGGTCTACAATGGTTAGAGCGTAGGTGTACCCACTTCGGCTGGGGGTGAGTTTTACATGGTCCAGGGCAACCAGCTCCAGCGGTTTATGTGTAACGATCGGGTGCAGGGGCGCCTTCTGGCTGGCCTCGTCTTTCCTTCTCAACGTGCAAGGGACACATTCTCGGCACCATACCTCTACAGACTCCCGCATTCCGCTCCAATAGAACCACTCCCTCAACAGCATCTCTAGCTTCTTCCATCCGAAGTGCCCAGCACCATCATGGTATGCTTGCAGGACGGTGGGTACGTTGGCTTGGGGGATCACCAACTGGCGGATCTTCTCATGGGTCTTTGGGCTAATCAGCTCACGATACAACTTTCTCTGGTGTAGGTACAGCCGGGTCCGTTCTCGCCACAGGCGTTGGGCTTCGGCCGGGGCAGCAGGGTCTATCCCAGCAGCGCCTTGCTCCACCAGGATCTTGACTAGGCGGACAGCGGGCGCCTGGTCCTGACTGGGCAGCGGATCCAGGTTCGCCCGTTGTTGGTGGACATGCACCTTCTCAGTTGGCGGCTGGTGAAATGCAGGCAACTCGATCTCTTTGAGGTCGTCATCCTCGCACCCTTCTTCCGACAGGTGGGGCATCCGAGAGAGTGCATCAGCATTAACGTTGGCACGGCCGGCCCTGTATTTGATGGTGAAATCGTAGTTGGCTAGCCTGGCCACCCACCGCTGTTCTAACGCGCCCAGCTTGGCTGTGTCCAGGTGGGTCAGCGGATTGTTATCCGTGAAAGCGGTGAATTTCGCTGCGGCCAGGTAATGGCGGAACCGCTCGGTGATAGCCCACACCAGCGCCAGGAGCTCAAGCTTGAAAGAGCTGTAGTTCTCAGGGTTCCTTTCAGTCGGTCGGAGCTTTCGGCTAGCATAAGCAATCACTTTTTCCTTCCCGTCTTGGACTTGGGTAGGACTGCCCCCAAGCCCACATTGCTGGCATCGGTGTAGAGGATAAATGGGTGGCTGTAATCAGGGTACGCTAGGATCTTCTCTCCGGTCAAGGCCGCTTTCAGCTGGCGGAAGGATTCCTCATGCCTCTCTTCCCACACCAGTGGGGCTCCGAGGGGTCTACCACCTTTGGTCTGTCCCACGAGGAGGTCTTTCATGGGGGCAGCCATCTTCGTGTACCCCTTGATGAAGCGACGGTAGTACCCCACCAGACCCAGAAACTGCCTTACTTCCCTCACTGTGGTTGGTCTCGGCCAGTCTTGCATGGCAGTGATCTTCTCGGGGTCGGGGGCGACACCTTCCGCGCCCACCACATGCCCTAGGTACTGCACTCTGTGTTTCAGTAGATGACACTTAGAGGGCTTCAACTTCATCCCGTATTTGGCAAGGTATGCGAACACCTCGGCTAGGTGCTCCAGGTGGGCTTCATATGTCTGTGAGTACACAATCACATCATCCAGGTACAACAGGACGGTCTCGAAATTTAGATGCCCCAGACAGCACTCCATCAACCGTTGGAAGGTTCCAGGGGCGTTGCACAGCCCGAACGGCATACTGTTGAATTCACAGAGTCCCATAGGCGTGGTGAAGGCAGTTTTCTCCCGGTCTTCGGGTGCCACGGCCACTTGCCAGTACCCGCTGGTGAGGTCAAGGGTAGAGAAGTAGTACGCGGTTCTCAGTGCGGCCAAGGACTTTTCAATACGGGGTAGTGGGTAAGCATCTTTATGCGTTATCTGGTCAATCTTCCGGTAATCCACACACATCCGCATGGTGCCATCCTTCTTCTTAACCAGTACCAACGGGGCGGCCCAGGGACTACAGCTGTCCCTGATAACCCCTGCCTCCCTCATGTTCCTCAACATGTCCTTGGCACATTGGTAGTGTGCAGGGGGAATAGGCCTGTACCTCTCTTTGATAGGGGGGTGTTCACCGGTGGGGATATGGTGTTGGACCCCTTTAATCTGCCCAAAGTCTAGGGGATGTTTGCTAAAAACTCGCTCATACTCCCGTACCACCCGGTATACCCCTTCTTTGTGATGTGTAGGGGTATCGTCAGTGCCTACGTGTAACTGTCGGTACCACTCATCTAACTCCCCTTGGGGCGGGTGAGTGCTGGCAGTAGGTGGTGAGGTTGGGGGAACTGCCTTGCGGATGGTGTGGGGATCCAGAGTGAGCAACTTGGCAAGCGTAGCGTACCGGGAAAGCCTGACTTCTTCCTCCCCACAGTTCAACACCCTCACAGGCACTCTCCCTTTCTTTACGTCCACCACTCCTCGGGTGGCCATTACTGTGGGCCAGTGTTCAGAGTGCATGGGTTCTATCATGGCAGGGTAGTCACGCCCCTTGGGCCCTACCGCTGCCCTACACCAGATCATCATCTCACTCCTGGGAGGTACAATCAAAGGGGCAACATCCATCACTCTCACCCCACCAATCTCTCCTCCTGTCTAGTTCACATGTTGGCGGTACATCAGGGCTCGGATCTCACGCTGCACAGCTCTCTGTCAGCTCCCCGCCGCCGTGGCGGCCAGCTGCTGCAGTAGGGTCAGCACGTCACTCATACAGTGCTCCATCACATTAGTCCCTAGCACTACCTTCGGGTTATGATCACTGGGTTCATTCATTATCACAATCATACCCTGGTGTTGCAGTTCAGCTCGTCCCACAGTCATGGCCACCTGTTTGTACCCTACCTGGGTCAATGGGAGTCCATCGGCAGCAATCAGTGTTATACTGGCGTCTGGGGGAGCCAGTTCGTCTTTTCCCCAATACCGTTGATACAGTGTGTATGGTATAGTGGTTACCTGTGATCCAGTGTCCAGGAGAGCCATCACCGGTATGCCGTCCACGGCCACGGGGATGATGGGCCGGGCTCAGATGTACCGGTCCCGCCAGTCGGGGGGGCCATGGGGTTCTACTCCTGAGGATTGGCCCGTGGCCCCAGGGGTTGCTCGTTTAACAGACACCGTCGGGAGTAGTGGCCGGGTTTGCTGCACCTGTAACAGATCGGGGGTCCATACCGTGAGTAATTGGTCCTTCTCCGCTGCATCCAGGGGACGTCCTCAGGGCTGTCGGCGAGCTGCATCTTCACCGGTGCCTGGGATCTGGTTGGAGGCTGGAGTGCGGCGAGAATTTTAGCGAGGTCCCCATCCATGCGGCGTACCTGAGCCGCGAGTTCTTCCATCGTTCCACTTGGGGCCGCAGGTCCTGGAGGTGCTGTTGGGGTAGGGGTCACCACGACAGGAGCAGTCTCAACCGGCCATGGGGCTGGCTCAGGGGCTTCAGATGCAGGGGGTTGCAGAGCTTTGATGGCCCGTTCCTTTAACACGGCAAAGTCCACATCAGGATGTTCTAGGGCCCACAGCCGCAGTTGTTTGCGGTCCTCTGAGGACCTCATCCCCTGCACGAACTGCTCAGTTAACATTTTGTTACTGTCCGCACTGTTGATGGTGTCCACCCGCTTCAGTGTACGGAGTGCGGTTTGCAGGCGCAAGGCATAGTCTCAAATGCTATCTGCGGGCCGTTGCCGGCATTGATAGTACTGCATCTGCAACTCTGCCTCAGTACGGGTCTCAAAAGCAGTCTGTAGCTTTTCAAAGATGGTGGCTACAGAGGACCGGTCCCCCTCGGCCCAGGTCTCTGCCTCTTGCTCAGCCGCACCGGTTAGCTGCCCCAGCACTAGCGCTGCACGTTGCTTATCCGTCAGAGGGTACAGTTCTAGTAGCGGACTAAGCTTCTTCCGGAAAACCTGCAAGGCATCAGGTTTCCCATCGTACTGCAGTAGCCAGGCAGCTCCGGGCACATAGGGCAAAGAGAACGGCATAACCTGAGCGAGAGCTGGGGCCGCGGCGCCCCCCGCCAGTGCGGCTGGGACCTGGGCAGGCCCATTCCCATCCACGGGTGCTCCCACGACTGCGTCCGCCGCTCCTCCGGCGGCTCCATCGGGCGCAGACATCTTGTTTCCGTCCCCCTTAGTTTCTTTCTGGCTCCTCCTCTACAGGGGCGGGCTTTAGGTTTTCGCACCTCCACTACTCGAGGAGACGCTCGAGCAGGAATTCTTCGCGCCCAAGATGGCGGCTTCTCCAAATTTTCGGCCGGACACCTCCGGCGGTCACAAGGCGCACCTCTACCAGACGGCAGAGCGATAAGATCCTGTTCGTGACGCCAAGTTGTCGCGTGCGGAGGAGGGGACGCTGCGCTCTCCCACTGCTCGGGTCTGGCTACT
This sequence comes from Anomaloglossus baeobatrachus, assembly GCF_048569485.1. Lineage (NCBI taxonomy): Eukaryota > Metazoa > Chordata > Amphibia > Anura > Aromobatidae > Anomaloglossus > Anomaloglossus baeobatrachus. Next base: position 844,536,397 of record NC_134353.1, read on the forward strand.
GCTGCTGCGGCTGCTGCTCGGTGGTGGCTCGAGCGGTGGGCCGGATCCCGGGGACTAGAGCGGCGTTCCTCGCCCGTGAGTGAAAAGGGGGAATTGATTATGGGAATTGGATATATTGTCCGTGACGCCACCCACGGTTGTGGTGAGATTGGTGACACCACCGCTGCTCTGGACGGGGATCCCGGGAGCGATGACAGGGAGCAGCCTGGATGTTAGTTCTCCCCTCGGTGGGTAGGAGGTTGGTTGTCCCAGGGCCCGGTAATGGGGTAGGTAGGGATGGGTGGCAGGTGGGTTGCGGGGCCTGGGGAGGTGCAGGGTCGCAGGGGCAGCGCTGTGCCGCACGGCATGGTGGTGCTCACTCAGCCAATGATGAAGACACCGTTCTCGGTAAAACACACGGCTGGATGGACGGGTCCCACAGACGGCTGCGGTGTTTCTGCTCCCGGCAGGTTGATGGTGACTGCCTTTCCCTGCACCTGTGTAGTGTTTAGTTCCGATGGGTTCCCACCGGTAACCCGCTCCCCGGCTTGGATATGGGCCGGAGGAGCCCCTTCTGTCCGCAGGCTCTGGCCCTGGGAACGGTAGCCTTGGCGGTGGCTGTGTTTCCCTCTCTTGGTTGGACTGTTGTCTTCTGTCGGGACTTGGCTGCTGGGAAACCCAGGAGGTTCCCTTCGCTAACGAATTTGGCAAATTCATGGCGACTCCTAGCCTTGCCGGGGTCCGTAAGCCCTTGCCAGATGGTGCTGACTTCTCTTTGTGTACCGGTCCGGTACCGTCGGGCCACCGCCCGTGCATGGTCCTTGCGGTAACCTCCGATAGGCCACTCCTGCAGACGCCTGCCAACCTTGCTGATCCGTCCGGGCCACACACCAGGACCAACTTCAGTCTGCTCTTCTGCTACTTCCCTCCTCTCACTTTCACTTCTACAACTCAACACTCTAACTGAACTGTGTTCCCGCCTCCAGGACTGTGAACTCCTCGGTGGGAGAAGACCAACCGCCTGGCTCCACCCCCTGGTGTGGACATCAGCCCCTGGAGGAGGGCAACAAGGGTTTTGTCTGACTTCGGTGTGCCTGACCGGGAGTGTGGGGTGTGTTGGTGTTGTTCTCTGTGGCCCCTGGCTTGTCCAGGGCGCCACAAGATGCTAGTGGAACAATTCTTGCAAGGGCTGGGGTCTGCAGAAGACCGCAAGCAGCTATGGCTGTGGGCCCTGGAACACCCCAATCTGGACTTTGCAGTATTGAAGGAGCGGGCCATCAAGGCCCTGCTGGCCCCAACGCCAGACGCTCCTGAGGCGGCCCCATGGCCGGCTGAAACCGCTCCCATCACGGTGGCACCTCCTCTCCCGGCTCTACCGGCCCCTGCAGCGCCCATCGGAATGATGGAGGAGCTAGCTGCCCAGGTCCGCCGCATGGATGGAGACCTAGCCAAGATCCTCGCCGCACTCCAGCTTCCGACGAGAGTCAAGCCCCCATGGAGGATCCAGCTCGCCGACAGCCCGGAGGACGTCCCCTGGATGCAGCGGAGAAGGACCAATGACTTACAGGTACAGCAAGTCTGGCCACTACTCTAGGCGATGCCCGTTAAACGAGCAACCCCTGGGGCCAAGGGCCAATCCTCAGGAGTAGACACCAATGGCCCCCCCGACTGGTGAGACCAGTACGTCGGAGCTCGCCCCATCATCCCTCTGGCAGTGGATGGCATCCCGCTTATGGCCCTATTGAACACAGGATCACAGGTAACCACTATACCATATACACTGTACCAGCAGTATTGGGTTACTGATGAACTTGCCCCCTCTGATGATAGCCTGACCCTTGTCGCGGCCAATGGACTCCCTCTAACCCAAGTGGGATACAAACAAGTGACCCCAACCGTGGGACGTGCGGAGCTAAAACACCAAGGAATGATTGTGGTGATGAATGAACCCAGTGACCATAACCCAAAAGTAATTCTAGGGACCAATGTGATGGAGCATTGTATGAGTGAGGTGCTGAGTTTGTTGCAACAGTTGGCCGCCACAGCAGGAGGAGGCCAACAGAGGGCTGTGCAGCGTGAGATCCGGGCCCTCCTATATCGGCAACAAGTGAATTCAACGGGTGGAGAGATTGGTGGAGTAAGGGTGATGGATGTGGCCCCCTTGGTAGTGCCACCCAGAAGCGAGATGATGATTTGGTGCAAGGCAGCAGTAGGCCCCCAGGGGCGCAACTACCCGGCGATGGTGGAACCCACGCCTCCTGAACACTGGCCCACAGTGATGGCGGCCAGAGGGGTGGTTGACGTCAAAAAGGGGAGACTGCCTGTGAGAGTGCTGAATTGTGGGGAGGAAGAAGTTAGGCTTCCCCGTTACGCTACCCTTGCCAAGTTGCTTACCCTAGACCCTCACACCATTCACGAAGCTGCCCCTCCTACCTCAGCATCCCCTGCCAGTAACCATATACCCCCCGAACAGTTAGAAGAGTGGTGCCAGGAACTACATGTAGGCACTGAAGCCACACCCATGCATCACAAAGAAGGGGTACACAGGGTAGTGCAAGAGTATGAACAGGTTTTCAGCAAGCACCCATTAGATTTCGGGAGGATTAAAGGGGTTCAACACCATATCCCTACAGGCCTACATCCACCCATCAAAGAAAGGTATGCCCATCCCGCCAGCACATTATCAATGCGCCAAAGACATGTTGAGGAACATGAAGGAGGCAGGGGTCATTCGGGATAGTTGTAGTCCCTGGGCAGCCCCACTGGTGCTGGTGAAGAAGAAGGACGGCACCATGAGAATGTGTGTGGATTACCGGAAGATCAACCAGATAACGCATAAAGATGCCTATCCTCTCCCCCGTATCGAAGAGTCGCTAGCTGCGCTGAGAACTGCTAACTTCTTCTCTACCCTTGACCTTACCAGCGGATACTGGCAGGTGGCGGTCGCACCAGAGGACCGTGAGAAGACTGCATTCGCCACTCCCATGGGACTCTGCGAGTTCAACAGCATGCCGTTTGGGCTGTGCAATGCCCCTGGAACCTTCCAACAGTTCATGGAGTGTTGCCTGGGACATCTCAATTTCGAAACTGTCTTGCTGTATCTGGATGATGTGATCGTGTACTCCCAGACGTACGAGGCCCACCTGGAGCACCTGGCTGAAGTGTTCGCGTCCCTTGCCAAATATGGGATAAAGCTGAAGCCCTCCAAGTGCCATCTACAGAAGCCTAGTGTACAGTACCTCGGACATGTGGTGAGCGCAGAAGGTGTCGCCCCAGATCCCGAGAAGATCACTGTTATCCAGGACTGGCCGAGACCGACCACGGTGAGAGAGGTGAGACAGTTCCTGGGCCTAGTGGGCTATTATCGCCGCTTCATCAAGGGGTATACGAAGATGGCTGCACCTATGCAAGACCTCCTCGTGGGACAGACCAAGGGTGGCAGGGCCCCTGGGCCCCCGTTTGTGTGGGAGGAGAAGCACGAAGAGTCCTTTCACCAGCTGAAGACGTCCCTGACAGGAGAAGAAGTCCTGGCGTCGCCTACACCAGCAGAAAACTCCGGCCCACGGAAAGGAACCCCGAAAACTACAGCTCCTTCAAGCTTGAGTTCCTGGCCCTGGTGTGGGCAATCACCGAGAGGTTCCGACATTACCTCGCAGCGGCAAAATTCACTGCCTACACGGACAATAATCCGTTGACCCATCTGGACACGGCCAAGCTGGGTGCGCTGGAACAACGGTGGGTGGCTAGGCTGTCTAACTACGACTTCACTATCAAATACAGAGCTGGCCGTAAGAACACCAACGCGGACGCGTTATCCCGGATGCCCCACCTGCCGGATGAGGGGCCGGAAGATGATGACCTCGAAGAAATCGAGTTGCCCGCGTTCCATCGGCCACCGGTCGAAAAACTATATGTCAAACAGCAACAGGCGAACATGGACCCGCTACCCAGCCAGAGATGGCAAGAAGCCCAAGACCAAGCGCCTGCCGTCCAGCTAGTCAAGACCATGATTGAGCAGGGCTCTTCCGGAATGGATCCTGCAGCTCCCTCTGAGGCCCAGCGGCTGTGGAAGGAACGAGCCCGGGTATACTTGCACGAAGGGAAGCTGTATCGAGGGCTGATCAACCCGAAGACTCACGAGAAGGTTCGTCAGCTGGTGGTCCCTCAGGCCAGCGTGCCCAAAGTCCTATGGGCATATCACGATGGCGCCGGGCATTTCGGCTGGAAAAAGCTGGAGATGTTGCTGAGGGAGCGGTTCTATTGGAGTGGGATGCGAGAATCTGTGGAGGCCTGGTGCCGAGAGTGCGGCCCCTGTGGGCTGAGAAGGAAGGATGAAGTCAGCCAAAGAGCCCCTCTACAGCCGATCGTCACCCATCAACCAGCCGAAATGGATATTCCTATGCCTTGACCATCGTGGACCACTACTCCAGATTCATGGTGGTTGTTCCCGTCAAAGATTTGACCGGCCGTACCGCAGCTAGGGCATTCCAGGCCTACTTCTGTCGACCGCACGGATACCCGGAGAGGGTGCTTATGGACCAGGGTTCAGCCTTTGAAGCAGAGGTGTTTCAAGAGTTCTGCCAATTGTACGGTTGTAAGAAGATCAGGACCACGCCATACCATGCCCAGACTAATGGGATGTGTGAGAAGATGAACCACCTGGTCCTGGATCTCCTCAAGGTGATACCGTTGGAAGAGCGGAAATGAACCTAGAAATGGACTTGGAAGCTCCAGAGGCCCTTCCTTCGACTGCTGGCTGGGATACCCGGCGGCAAATCCAATACCGACAGGTCCAGGAGTATGTGGAGAAGAATCTCGGTCAGAGCCGAGAGAAACAAGCGCAACGCTTCAATAAACGAGCGTCAGCCGTCCCCTTTGAGCCGGGAGATGTAGTGCTGAAGTGGAAGAGAAGGACCCATAAGCTTGATGACCAGTGGGAAAGGACCCCGTATGTCATACAGCCCACTGAATGGGAGAATGAGAAGGCTTATCTGATCACTCGCGACCAGGGGAGGACTGCCACTACAGTTTCCAGGGACCACCTGAAGAAATGCCCTCACCCCTTGAGAGTGGCAAATGAGGTTCCGGTTCCCACGCCGAGCGGGGAAAAGGAGAAGGAGGTGATCCACACAGTGATGGGTGATTTTCCAGCAGACTGGCTGATGTAGAACGGTGCGGTGATTGTTCCGGTGATAATGTTCCCACAACACGTGGAAGAAATGGAGACGGAAACGCCCGCCAGTGAGCCACTCGAACTAGCGCCCAGGGATGCACCTATACCCCCTCCCCTTGGGTCTCCACTTGCCATATCTGACAGACGGGAAGAGGAAACGGTCGTCTCCTCTATCCCCTTGCCCGCTACTAGCGACATTGTTCTCCGAAGGACCACACGCCCCAACCTAGGTAGGCCCCCGCTTAGGTATAGGGAAACTACCATCTAGGGGTGCAGTATGTTAATTGTGTAAATAGCTGAACGAATGAATACTAATCAATCCGAAGTCTCACCTGATCATCAACCAGTTGATTATCCCGGCCATTGCCGGCAAGTTGTCCCCATAGGGACTCTGTGTGTTTTACCGCCCACATGAGGAACTACTCATGAACATGGCTGAGAACTAGCAGGCCACCCACGAACTTGTGGGTTTGTAAATAATTTGTGGGACGTTTTCCGTGCCGGCTCCGGTGAGGCAGATTGGAGGCAGGGCCCGCAACAGAGTAGGCTGGGGCCCGGCCACCACCTGCACCGGTGGCCATCCTCCGGGGGTCAGGGGTCCCCCTGGACGTGGGGTCCCCTGAATTGACAGCCGGGTGCGAGACACCGTACCCGTTCCCGCTCGGGTAACCTGGACCAGGACTGGGAAAGAGGGGTGCTGTCCGTTTCTTAGGGGCAGCACCAAGGTTTAGGTTGCTTGGGTGGGGGAGCGGAAGACCATGAACCCGTCCATTTTAATAAAAATGTTTACCGTTTGCAACGTTAAAGTACCGAGCCTCCCGTGAGGGAAGAATGAAAATGTGCTTATGTTGAATGTTTACATGTTAATTTATATGTTACAGAAAAATAAAACCGGTGATGGACGGGCAACCCGCGGACGGTCTGCATTTCACCAAGGGGGAATGTGATGCCCTGGACTAGCCAGGTAGTCACAGACATCATACACACCCCCTCCCCTGGATAGTTACACCAGTCAAACAAAAACCCTTGTTGCCTCCCTCCAGGGGCTGATGTCCACACCAGGTGGGGCGGAGCCAGGCGGTTGGCCCCACTCACCAAGGAGTTCACAGGCCTGGAGGCGGGAAAAGGAGTCAGATGAGTTTTGGAGGTGAAAGTGAGAGGAGTAAAACGTCTGCGTGTGACTGGGTAGGAGCCCAGGCACTGACAGCAAAGTCGGCAGACGGTGGTGGCCGTCTGCAGGAGTTAGCGGATCTCTGCAAAACCATAGGACCGGGGTTGGGCGGTGGCCCACCGGTACCGAACCGGGGAGCGGAGTGAAGTTAAGCACACAGGCAGGGCCATCGGACCCCGACTAGGCTTGGAGTCGCCGACAACGGTCAAATCCGAGAGTGACTGGAACCCCAGGGGTTTCCTAACACCCAAGTCCCGCTAGAAGGCAACAGTCCACACCGTGAGGATATACAGCCACCGCCACAGGCTAGAGATCCAAGGGCCAGCGCCTGCGGGCAAAAGGGCTCCTACGGTACCAATACGCCGGGGAGCAGACTACCGTTGGGTAACCATCGGAGTCGACACATTCTACACAGGTGCAGGGAAAGACAGCCACCATCACCTGTCTGGGGAGAGCAAAGACACTTCAGCCAGCTGCGGGACCCGTCCATCCGGCCGTTTGGTTCACCAGAGACTTTGTGACTTTCTGTCTGAGTGAGTACAACAGTGCCATCCGGCACCGCGCCGCTCTGCCCCTGCAACCCTGCATCCCAGCTATCCAGCCTGCCCGCATCATCACCGGGCCCCGGGAACACCAACCCCTACCCACGGAGGGGACAACACCCTAGCTGCTCCCTACCATCGCTCCCGGGATCCCCGTCACCAGCAGCGGTGGTGCCATCATCACCACGTCCCGTGGGTGGCGTCACGAACTATCTCCCCAAACAAACCATCCCTTTTCACTCACGGGTGAGGAGCGCTGCTCGAGTCCCCGGGTCCAGCCCACCGCTCGAGCCACCGAGCAGCAGCAGCAGAAGCCCCGGACCCGAGCGTGGCGAGCGCGTCCCTCCGCCCGCGACACAACTACCATCAGGAGGTTACGTATGTCGGGGCCACTGACTAACGCAGTTGCCTGTTTATAGTCCTAGCAGTAAACTGCCCTAAGTCTCTGAACAACAAACAATAATATGGTATATAATGGATTAAGTATGGGGCATTATCATTACAGTCCCTGCATTAGATACCGCACTGAGCATTAAGCAACAGCCTGGCTCACTTGGGTCACCCATGGACAGCGGGCTTGACAGGCAACGAATGCGGCTTGACTACGTAGTCTGGGCTCAGGATCTTCAAAGGCAACGTCTGCAGCTTGACCTCATAGTCTGGGCTGGAGGTCTTGACAGGCAGCATATACGGTCATTCTCCCCAGATATGTTTCCCTCAAAGAACCTGCTTGCTGATTTCTTGTTACTGAGCAATTTTTTTTATTCCTTAGCAATATCTTTGGCTAGCAGAGAGCAGTGTCCCATCACTTTTGATTGGCTTGGCTCTTAGCAACACCAAAAGGTCAGGGACCCATAACCAAGGAGGTGGATACCATGCATAAGGGCAGACTGCACAATACCCTATGACGACCTGATAGGCCAGGGTGTCACATTCCCCCTTGGTTAAACGTAGCTCGTCCCCGAGCTACAGGACACCAGAGGTTTATTATTTTTTTTAAACTGTAGAAAGATAAAAACAAGTTAACAGCAATTTTTATTGACAATTCTCATCCCTCACAGGGGAGGCACTTCACTTAAACGTTACTTAATTTTAAGGAGTTCATCTCCCAATGGTGGGACACTACCGGTTTTATTGGTAACGGAGGCTCAACCTATTCCGTTGCAGCCCCTTCCTGCGACTGTCCAGTCCCAATGTCTCGGATCCCAGTAATCCGCTACACAAACAACCTGACCCCCTGGAAACCTATGGTAGGTCTATGACGGGGTTAAAGTCCCAGGTGTGGTATTAGACAACTCTGGTTGGCATAGGAGGTGCAACTATATCTAATACACAAGTTTGTGTTGGTCATGCCAGTCCTGTGACCGTGGTCCATTTTTACTGACTATAAAAATTAACGGAGTCCATGTACCGGGTGCACACTGTAAAAGAATCTGGTTGTTAATCAGGTAACTTCCTCATTCATTTGTAATTGGCTACTCAAGCATTCATTTGCTAACATTTCTACATGAAAAACAACAAACTGTGGAAAATAACAAACTAAAACACAGATCCTCACTCTAACTTCTACGGTTTGAAATGGCCCAGCACCGCTGCCATCACTGCAGCAGGCAGTCAAGGTCTACTTGCGCCAGCGGGCCTTCCAGGGTACAGTGCTGGATCAGGCCACAGTTCCGTGGGTCCCGGACCCAGACGGCACTTTCACTCATAAGCGCCCGAGAGCCATTTCTTCTACGGTGCCGCTCTCTGGCTAGCACTTTTGTGTGGAATTGCATCAGCCGTCACCCCTGCATCTCCCAATCGTAGGGGTCAACGTCAGGCTGCACTTCATCTTCTGACACTGGTTGTAAGTAACCTCCTGCGGCCCCAACAGCCGTCGCGATACCGCGCGGCAACAGAACTGGTGGACCTGTAGGTTCCGCTTCCGCATCTGCAGACAGAAGGACCGACTGCTCGGCAGCTGGGTTGCAGGGTCCGGGTTCTCCGCCTCTGAGGACGGGCCCGGTGATGCGGCCGGCTCTGGTCTGGCTGGGGTCCGGGTGACCGCTGTCTTGACTGGAACGAGGGACAGCACCGGGGTTTCTGCACCTGGAGCTTTCCCTGTAGATATTGAAGGTTCCGTTGCCGGGATTGGTGTGGGCAGCTCGGGATCCGCCGAGGACAAGGTAGGTGACGATGTGGGGCTCCCCGCGAGCAGGGCAGGTCTGGATCCCTCAGCCTCCGTGGCCGGATTTGGGCAATCTATAGGGACTGGGTAACCGCTTACCCTCACTTCACGTGGGACTTCTGTCTCACGGGCTCGCACCACCAGGCTCCTCATCTGGCTTAGGATGTACAAGAACTGCGTCCACATTCTTCTGCACAGCTGTTTGGTCTCCTCCTCTATCCATGTTGCTGTCCCAGGAACAGCACGCCCCAGTGACCAGCTCCGTTACGCCATCATGCCTCTGCGTTGTCCAGGAATGTTATTGCAGAGTCCGGGTGTCCCTGCTCCACTTCCGCTGTGATTACATTCTGGCATCCGGATCCTAGAGGGGTCGCGCAGACACTCGGAATAATAGGGAGGGTATTTACAGGCGATTTTGTGGTTAGAGTTCATGACGCCACCCACGGTGCGTGGTAATGTGGGATACCACCGCTGCTGTTCGAAGCGCCTGGTGGTGATGGCATGGCAGCCAGGTGTTTAACCCCTCCGTGGGTAAGGGGAAGTGCCCCGGGGCTTGGTGATGAGGGGAGGGGATTACCGTTAGGGAGGAAAGGGTCACTGAGCACTCACTCAGTCCAATAACGTTGACACCGACAACTTGTAAACCGGAATTCTTAGCACCACTGTAGCAGGGAGGGAGTACGCTATGGGTCCGTACCCGATGATGTTGCTTGTTAGCCTGTGACCTTTTCCTTGGCACTGTCTCTACTTGTTGGCCCCTGTAGTTTGAAACTAGTCGGGTCCCGCTCACCCGTATGGCTAACTGAGTGAGCTTGCTCTCAGGGTTCACGCTTGGGATTTTCTGGACTGTGTATTGGGAAAGTCCTATCCCCCTCGTTGCGCTAGTACCCCAATTTTGGAGCGGGTGGAGAACGAATCATGAGGTCTTCGCTCTCGTCGGGTAAATTACCAGGACGCGTGAAGCTACTTCCCGGCCTAAGGTCCACGTACCCCGTCGTGCCCTGGCCCCTGCCCGGAGATGTCTCAAGGCCGCCGGCTGCCCTCCTCAGCAGTTCCGTGCCCCTTGACACGATTCCCTGCGACCGGGGTTCCAGCTCCTACCAGCCCCAGACCAACGTCTGCCACCTAGTACTGAGGAGCCCAGCTTCCAACCTGTGACCTCTCCTCTCAAGAGTCACTCCACAACTGTCTCCTACATTCCTGACCCTCCCAAACAAACCCCCCAAGTGAGCAGCCCTATTCCCTTCAGGCTATCCATTGGCGTGTCTGGTGGGTGTGGTGCAGAGTGTTTCTAGGATTTTTGATTGGCTTGGCTCTTAGCAACACCAAAAGGTCAGGGACCCGTAACCAAGGAGGTGAATACCATGCATAAGGGCAGACTGCACAATACCCTGTGACGACCTGATAGGCCAGGGCGTCACACCTGTGTACCCCCAAATGCCAGGGCTGAATTTTAGTCCCAGTCCGGCCCTGTTATCACTTATCCGTGGACTACTAAATCTATTTCTGACTTAAGCCCCAGTCACACACAGCCAGATCACTGAAACGTCGCAGGTTTTTGTGACGTATCAGCGACCTTGCCAGCGATATTGCTGTGTGTGACAAGCAGCAGCGAGCGGGCCCCTGCTGTGAGGTCGCTGATTGTTACAAAATGATCAGGACCATTTTTTGCTCGTTGGTCTCCCGCTGTGCAGCACGCATTGGCGTGTTTGACGGCGGAAGGCCAACAATCTGAATGTGCAGGGAGCCCACGTCTGGCAGCCTAAGCGGTAACCATGGTACACATCGGGTAACTATGCAAAGCGCTTTGCTTAGTTACCCGATGTGTACCATGGTTACCAGCGTACCGCCGCTTACAGGCTGACAGACGCTGGTACCCTGCACACGTAGCCAGGGTACACATCAGGTATCTATGCAAAGCGCTTTGCATAGTTACCCGATGCGTACCCTGGCTACCAAGCACAGCGTCGTTACACGGGCCGCTGGTGGCTGGACTCTGATAGCTGTGGAGATCTGCCTGATTGACAGCTCACCAGCGACCATGTAGCGATGCTCCAGCGATCCCTGCTAGGTCGGATCGGTGGTGCGATAGCTGGAACGTTGCTACGTGTGACGGGACCCTTACTCTTACTTTATTGCACGACTGGATGTACTCTGCATAACTTACATATGCCACCATATCATAAAATTCACATATCAATTAAACACCAGGTCAATTGCAATAAAAGGAAAGAGCAAATACTTGGCACTCAAATAATTGAAGAAACTGGTATTTTATTGAGTACTCTTGACCAGACACAGCACGGACGTTTCTGTCTTCATCAAAAGCGCTTTTGCCACACAAAGGTGGACACCGTGAGCTACACCAGAGCTACTTTCACTTTCACTCACAAGCTGAGCAGACCATCTACACTGCACACTGATGAAAGTCTATGTTACATCGAAATATCTGCGCTGTATCTGGTCAAGCTTAAGGCCGCTTTACACACTGCAATATCGGTACCGATATCGCTAGTGTGGGTACCCGCCCCCATCTGTTGTGCGACAAATCGCTGCCCGTGGCGCACAACATCGCCCAGACCTGTCACACATACTTACCTGCCTAGCGACGTCGCTGTGACCGGCGAACCGCCTCCTTTCTAAGGGGGCGTTTTGTTTAGCGTCACAGCGACGTCACAGCAGCGTCACTGAACCGCCGCCCAATAGCAGCGGAGGGGCGGAGATGAGTGGGACGTAACATCCTGTCCACCTCCTTCCTTCCGCATAGCGGCCGGGAGGCAGGTAAGGAGAGCTTCCTCGTTCCTGCGGTGTCACACGGAGCGATGTGTGCTGCCGCAGGAACGAGGAACAACTTCATTACTGCTGCAGTAACGATATTTGAGAATGGACCCCCATGTCACCGAGGAGTAATTTTGCACGTTTTTGCGACGATGCAAAATCGCTCATAGGTTTCACACGCAACGGCATCGCTAATGCGGCCGGATGTGCGTCACAAATTCCGTGACCCCAACGACAACGCATTAGCGATGTCGTAGTGTGTAAAGACCCCCTTACTCAATAAAATAACAGTTTATTCAACTATTTGAATGCCAATTATTTGCTCTTTGCTACATACGGGACTGGATCCTACTTTTGCACCTACCACACAGACGTGCCGTGTTTATCCACGAAATTGCAATAAAAGGGTCTCTTTGTGGGGGCTTTCTACTATTTGGCACCTCAAGTACTTTGCAAATATGACATGTCACCCACAGACCATTCCATCAAAGTCAAAGGAAAAATTGCACAACAGATTTGGTGGTCTATTTTCTCCTGTTACCCTTGTGAAAATAAAAACATTGGGACTAAAGCAACATTTTTGTGGGAAAATGTGATTTTTTTTATCTTCACAGCTCAGAGTTATAAAAGTCTGTGAAGCACTTGGAGGTTCAAGGTGCATAGCACATCTCTATATAAATTCCATGAGGGGTGTAGTTTCCAAAATGGGGTCATTTGTGGGGCGTTTGCACTGTTTAGGCACCTGAGGGTCTATGCAAATGCAACAAGGCACTTGTAAACAATTCCATCAAAGTCTGCACTCCAAAACGTCACTCCTTTCTTTGGAGTTCAATAGTGTGCCCAAATAGTAGTTTTTCCTTTCGTCACGACAGCACCCACGAGAGAGGGATCCGCCCCCTTCAGGACAGGAAACCTACAGATAAAAAGGGGCGGTCCCCCTCCCTCATCAGTTGGTTTCCTGTCCTGCAGGGATCGGAACCTACAGTACCTGGGTCCAGTTGAGTCCGTGCGGTCTCCAAGGGAACGGCGGAGCTCAGGATTCAGAAGCACGGTCGGTGGAGCTCCCCTCGTGGACTCCGTCCTCCGGTGCACCTCGTCCTCTTTCTCCTGGTCCGGCTTTGCCTCCAGGGATATGACGCCTGCAGCAGAGCGTGCTTCTACCGGAACGTGTGTGCGGCGGGGGGGGCCCTGCCGCGTCGGCGCACGCTCCCTGCTACAGTGACCCGGAAGTATACAGGAGCGCTTCCGGGGGAGCGGCCGGGAATGTTCCTGGTGAAGCCCGTGGTCCCCTCCATTCTGGCCGGACGCTGCGGTGATGGTGAGTTGCTATGGCGGTCGGGCCGGAGCCTCTCCCTGACGCGTGCCTGCGTCTTCACAGCTGCACGGCGTGTGCACGCGGGAGGGGGTGTCCTGGGCCTGCCGCGTCCGCGTTCTGTCTTCTCGACAGTAGCCCGGCAGTGCTCCTGCTTCTGCGGATCGGGGGGGCTCGGCTGTGGATCTCTGCCAGCCCTTCCCCCTGCTCTTCTGTCCGGGGTCGGTCCCTTTCTGGGACGGTCCCTCTGCCGTCAGCGTCCCACATGCTGTGGAATTCCTGGCCGCCTCTGTTCTCTGTGGAAGGCGTCCTGGTGGTGTCTGCACTGGGGGGTGCCCTCTTGGTCTGTGCTCGGTGGCCTCTGTGCCCTCCTGGCCTCTGTGAGCTCCTGGGCCCCTGTGGACTCCTGGCCCCTGTGGCCTCCTGGCCTCGGTGGACTCCTGGCCCCTGTGACCTCCTGGCCTCTGTGGCCTCCTGGCCCCTGTGGCCTCCTGGCCTCTGTGGACTCCTGGCCTCTGTGGCCTCCTGGCCTCTGTGGACTCCTGTGGCCTTCTGTGGCCTCCTGTGGCCTTCTGTGGCCTCCTGTGGCCTCCGGGCCTCTGTGGACTCCTGGCCTCTGTGGCCTCCTGGCCCCTGTGGCCTCCTGGCCTCTGTGGACTCCTGGCCTCTGTGGCCTCCTGGCCTCTGTGGACTCCTGTGGCCTTCTGTGGCCTCCTGTGGCCTTCTGTGGCCTCCTGTGGCCTCCGGGCCTCTGTGGACTCCGGGCCTCTGTGGACTCCTGGCCCCTGTGGCCTCCTGGCCCTTGTGGACTCCTGGCCCCTGTGGCCTCCTGGCCCCTGTGGACTCCTGGCCCCTGTGGACTCCTGGCCTCTGTGGACTCTTGGCCTCTGTGTCCTTCTGTCCCCTGTGGCTCTGTGCCTCTTGGCCCCTGTGGTCTCCTGGCCTCTGTGTCCTCCTGGCCTCTGTGTCCTCCTGGCCTCTGTGTCCTCCTGGCCTCCGTGTCCTCCTGGCTTCTGTGGCCTCCGGGTCTCTTGGCTTCTGTGGCCTCCTGGCCTCTGTGTCCTCCTGGCCTCCGTGTCCTCCTGGCTTCTGTGGCCTCTGGGTCTCTTGGCTTCTGTGGCCTCCGGGCCTCTTGGCTTCTGTGGCCTCCGGGCCTCTTGGCTTCTGTGGCCTCCGGGCCTCTTGGCTTCTGTGGCCTCCGGGCCTCTTGGCTTCTGTGGCCTCCGGGCCTCTTGGCTTCTGTGGCCTCCGGGCCTCCGGGCTTCTGTGGCCTCTGGGCCTCTTGGCTTCTGTGGCCTCTGGGCTTCTGTGGCTTCTGGGCCTCTTGGCTTCTGTGGCCTCTGGGCCTCTTGGCTTCTGTGGCCTCTGGGCCTCTGGGCTTCTGTGGCCTCTGGCCTCCTGGCTTCTGTGGCCTCCTGGCCTCCTGGCTTCTGTGGCCTCTGGGCCTCCTGGCATCTGTGGCCTCTGGGCCTCCTGGCTTCTGTGGACTCTGGGCCTCCTGGCTTCTGTGGCCTCTGTGCCTGTTGGCCTCTGGGCCTGTTGGCCTCTGTGCCTGTTGACCTCGGTGCCTGTTGGCCTCTGTACCTGTTGGCCTCTGTGCCTCTTGGCCTCTGTGCCGCTTGGCCTCTGTGCCTCTTGGCCTCGGTGCCTCCGGGCTTCTGTGCTTCGGGGCCCCGGTCCTCTGTGCCTCCTGGCCTCGTGCTTCTTGGCCTCGTGCTTCTTGGCCTCGTGCTTCCTGGCCTCGTGCTCCGGGCCTCGTGATTCCTGGCCTTGTGCTTCCTGGCCTCGTGCCTCTATCCCTCTGTGCCTCCTGGCCTGGGGCCTCTGTGCCTCCTGGCCTCGGGCCTCTGTGCCTCCGGGCCTCGGGACTCTGTGCCTCCGGGCCTTGAGCCTCGGTTCCTCCTGGCCTCGGGCCTCTGTGCCCTCTGGCCTCGGGCCTCTGTGCCTCCTGGCCTCGGGCCTCTGTGCCTCCTGGCCTCAGGCCTCTGTGCCTCCTGGCCTCGGGCCTCTGTGTTTCCTGGCCTCGGGACTCTGTGCCTCCGGGCCTCGAGCCTCGGTTCCTCCTGGCCTCGGGCCTCTGTGCACTCTGGCCTCGGGCCTCTGTGCCTCCTGGCCTCGGGCCTCTCTGCCTCCTGGCCTCGGGCTTCTCTCCCTCCTGGCCTTGGTGCCTCCTGGCCTCGGTGCCTCCTGCCTAGGTGCCTCCTGGCCTCGGGCCTCTGTGCCTTGTGCTTCCTGGCCACGTGCCTCTGTTGCCTCCTGGTCTCGTGTCTCCGGCCTCTGTGCTTCCAGGTCTCGTGCTTCCTGGCCTCTGTGCTTCCGGGCCTCCTGGCCTCTGTGCTTCCTTGCCTCCTGACCTCCGGCCTTCCTGGTCTCTGGGCCTCCTGGCCTTTGTGGCCTCTGTGGCTTCTTGACCTCTGTGGCTTCCTAGCCTCTGGACCTCCCGGCCTTGGGCCTCCGGGCCCTGTGCCTCTGTGCCTCCTGGCCTCCTGCTTCTGTACCTCCTGGCCTCGGGCCTCTGTGCCTCCTGCCCTCTGTGTTTCCTGGCCTCCTGCCCTCTGTGCCTTCTGCCCTCTGTGCCTCTTGGCCTCTGTGCCTCTTGGCCTCTGTGTCTCTTGGCCTCTGTGCCTCTGGGCCTCTGTGTCTCCTGCCTCTGGGCCTCCTGGCCTCTTGGCCTCTGGCCGTCTGGGCCTCTGGGCTTCTGTGCCTCTGGGCTTCTGTGCCTCTAGGCTTCTGCGCCTCTGGGCTTCTGTGCCTCTGGGCTTCTGTGCCTCTGGGCTTGTGTGCCTCTGGCCCTCTGTGCGTCTGGCCCTCTGTGCGTCTGGCGCTCTGTGCGTCTGTGCCTCTTGGCCTCTGTACCTCTTGGCCTCTGTGCCTCTTGGCCCCTGGGCCTCTTGGCCTCGGGGCCTCTTGGCCTCTGTGCCTCTTGGCCTTTGGACCGCGGGGGCCTGTGTTCTGGTCTTCCGCCTCTGCCGCCTTGCGCCTCCCTGGCTTTGCGCCGGGCCTGGCGCCTCGGGCTTCATGCTTCGCTTCTGGTGTTCCTTGCTGCTCCCTTCTGGCCCTGCCGTCCCTGGTTCTCTCTCCTGGGTGCCGTGCTTGTTCGAGCGCCCCTAGGTTCTTCCGTCCCGGCCAGCCCTCCTGTCAGGGAGTCCCTTCCTTCCCCCCGCGTCACGGAACTCCCCTTGCCGGTGTGTTTTTTATCGGGGCGTTGCTGCCTTCCCGTCCTTGCTGCGCTGTAGGCCGCCAGTCCGCACCCAACCTTGTGGTCGGCTGTGGATGCTCTTCCTGCCCTCCCTTCCTACCTCCTCATCTGCTGTATTCCGTTGTCCTCTGTTCTGCCGTTCTCCTGTCGGGAAGGGTTATGGGTCTCTCGGTCGGTCCCCTCCGGGTGCCTGTTTCTGCCCTGGGCGCCCTGTTTAAATCCCGTCTTGCGGGTTCTGAGGGGTTGTGCGCTTCCTTCCGGCTGGGGGCCGCTGCCAGCCGGTCCGTATACCGGCTCTCCTCCCTGGGGTCTTGCTCTAGGGTTGGGCGCCCTACCCTTTGCGCCCTTCGAGCCCCTCTCTGTCATGTGCTCTTTCTCCCTTCCTTCCTTTCGCGTCCTTGATTGGGGGGGCGCTGTCCCCCCCCCCCGGGTCGCTCGGCGGCCCCTTGGCGGCTGGATGGGTCTTTTGTTTTTTGTCTTTCAGGGTTCCGGCTGTGCTCCTCTGGTGTCGTGCCATCTCTTGCCCCGATGGCTGTGGGCTACTGTTTCCCTCGCGTCTGTGGTGCAGCCTGCTCTCCTGTCCTCCTCGGTGACGGATCGTTCTCCTGGGAGGTGGCCTCCTACTTGGTGGCTGTGGCGGATGTCTCCTCGACGGTTTTGTAAGGCTGTGACCTGGTCTTCTCCTTCCACTTTTCCGGGCTCTGCCGGCTGGCCTTTGGTTCTTCCACTGACCTTCCATTTGGCAGCTTGGCTCTTCACGTGGTTATCCCGCCCTCAGTGTGTCTTCTCTCTAAGTCTCTCGTGGGTGCTGTCGTGACGAAAGGAAAAGACTATATTACGTACCGGTAATGGGATTTTCCTGAATCCACGACAGCACCCTTTACACCCCTGCCCTTTCTTTGTTTGTTTTTTCTCACGCTTCGGTGTCCTGGGCTTGGTCTGTGTTATTTACTAATTCTTTGGCGGTTCCTCTCCCGGTCTCTGCAACCAACTGATGAGGGAGGGGGACCGCCCCTTTTTATCTGTAGGTTTCCTGTCCTGAAGGGGGCGGATCCCTCTCTCGTGGGTGCTGTCGTGGACTCAGGAAAATCCCATTACCGGTACGTAATATAGTCTTTCCACCACATTTGGAGTATCGGCGTATTCAGGAGAAACTACACAACAGATAAACGGAGTCCATTTTCTACTGTGGGTCTTGTGAAAATAAAAACTTTGGGGCTCAAATGTGATGTCGTCCTTAAAAAAAATTAATTTGGTAAATTTTGTTGGGATAATGAGAAATTGCTGATCAACTTTGAACCCTTCTAACTTCCTAACCAAAAAAAAAGATTAAAAAATGGTGCTGATGTAAAGAAGACATGTGGGAAATGTTAATGTTATTTATTAACTGGTTTGTGTGAGTGGAAGCCATGGGATAGCTCATAAAGTCCCACGGCTTCCAGTATCATCTTTATGCTGCTGAGTAGAGATGAGCGATGTTCGAGGTTTGAGGTTCGCCAATTTCATGTTCAAGTGATTTTGGGGGGTGTTCGAGTCGCTCGACGAACTCGAACGATTTGCTAAAAGTTTGCCAGTTCGAGTTACGTTTGAGAACGGTTCGATCACCAAAAGTGTGGCTTTTCACAGTAAGTATGTGCGCACCTTTCGTATCTGTATGCGTCCTGCGTCCCCAGCACAATCCCTCTCTCTTTCCTACTCGGTCGTCTCGCTGCACGGCTGTCACAAATCTCCAGCGGCATTTCCTCTTTTGAAAATGGCTGCCGCTTCATTATTCAATTAGTTATTCCGTGCTTTCCCTGCCCACCGGCGCCCATGATTGGTTGCAGTTAGACACGCCACCACAATGAGGGACAGCTGTCTCACTGCAACCAATCACAGCCGCCGGCGGGCAGGTCTATATCGTGCAGTAAAATAAATAAATAAATAATAATAATAAAAAAAAATATGGTTCCCCCCATATTTGATACCAGCAAGGATAAAGCCACATGGCTGGAGGCTGGTATTGTCAGGATGGGGAGCGCAACATTATGTGGAGCCCACCACCCTAACAATATCAGCAGGCAGCCGCCCAGAATTGCCTCATCCATTAGATGCAGCAGTCCCGGGACTCTACCCAGCTCATCCCGAATTGCCCTGGTGGGTAATAAGGAGTTAATCATGACAAGCATCTCCCCGAGATACATGATTAAACTGTAAGTGAAAGTAAATAAACACACACAACGAAAAATCCTTTATTTGGAATAAAAGACAAAAAAACACCTCATTTACATCTTTATTAATCCCCAAACAACAGGTCCGAAGTAATCCACACGACACTGTCAGCTCTGCTACATGAAGATGACAGGGAGCGCTCTGTGTCCTCTCCATGTAGCACCTGACGTGAGCCACGCTGTCACCGGACTTCACTCTGCAATGCAGACGTCAAGATTACCAAATCTGCCTATGTTTCTCATTAGAGATAGTGGCTCAATTGTTAGAGCTCTCGCCTAAGAAGGATTAGTTCACGAGTTCAAGTCCTGGCCGTCCCGGTGTAGAGTTTAATTTATTTTTAATTTTAAATTATAATTATTATTTATTTAGAATTATAATTTAATTTAATCATGCACTGAGGGGAGGAGCCGGACATCAGCTGTGAGCCGTGGGACACACCTCTAAAATCGGACCTGTTCACGGAATGAGGCTGCATTGCTCTCTCCTCTCTCTCCTCTCTC